>NC_072735.1:71566174-71866174 GCF_026930045.1 Uloborus diversus | reverse complement strand
AATTATTAATTTCAAGAAAATATTTTGCAAAAACGTAGTTTTTTTCAACGTGTAAATCAAAAATTCAAATAAGTGATTAAAATTACAGAAAATAAATAAATATTTAAAAAATTATTTTATCAAAAATCGGGTAGCCCATACAGGTTAAACATGGATAAACATCAAGTTGGTTATCTGTTTCAATTTGACCGTCAGTTAACTCTTTATGCTTTTGTTGAAACAGCTAGAATGGTCAAAGAATGCGTTATGCAAATTTTACTTAGCAATTCTAATAAGCAAAACGTGGGTGCTAATTCCAGCTGTTGAGACGCTGCCAGCCAAATACGCAGCCGCTCTTTTAATTAGCCTAGAACTTTAAACTGAAATAACACTAGTATGTTGTGGCCATCATGAAACTTTCTTCTATATTTTTCTTTTTTTTTTTCTGATCCCTCCCCATGCTTGACAATATGCAATATTCCCAACAAAAACAAAATTATACATGCAAAAACTAGACGACCATCCCAATGTCTGAATTATTGTAAAAGCAAAGCAAAGAGCGAAAATTGAAAGTTATTTTAAAAGCCTTGCTTGAATTAATTATAAGTATTTTATTTGTTAACAAACATAAGATGGCAACAGTTAAAAATTTTAAATCATTGAGATAATATTTCCATAGACTAATAATAAAAGTAGACCGAGCTTTCTCATTCTTGCTGATGAAGAAAATTGGTTCATAGATGTATCATGTGACTAGTGGAAGGGCTTGGCGAAGACTTTGGCAGCATGGTTGCTAGATGGCAGCATTATCTATAGTTTGGCACTCGACATGTATTTTAAGACAATGTGTTTTCATTAAAAAAAAACTTCCAGGTGCAGAGATTGAACTGTTTTTCTTTTAGTTATGCATTATTTTGACATTAGTAATAGTTTTTGATCAGTTTTCGGTAACTTTTATTTCATTTGGAGCTGTCAGCGTTGGCGTGAACGAAATGGCGTAAACGTTTTGCGTTAACGCAAAAAATGTACTAATCGGTATCTTAAATTGAAACTGTAGGTAAAAATCTTACCGTTTGCTGATTCTTCTTGGTCGCTTGTGTCTTTTATTGCTTAGAGAGTTATTGAAATTGACTAAAGAAAATGCACAATACTATCTAAACGAAAAACTCACTATATTAACAAAATATTTACAACTTAGAATAACAAATTTACAAATCGGACTCCATAAAAGATCATTCTTCCGTGTTCCATCAATTCTATTTATTTTATTTCGCGCTGGCGTTGATCGTCTGCTACGATTAACGCCCGCTGTTGCTAGGATATCCACCAGTCACATGGTTTGGTTTATGAGCAGCAAAAGGGTTGCCATAGCTCGGTCTACTCTTATTATTAGTCTATGAATATTTCCGATCATTTCCCTACAATTAAAATCACGAGAAATACGCAGACGACAATCTATTACGATTTATCTTTCTTATTGTTGCATTAATAAAACTATTTTTATTCAAAAAAAAAAAAATCAACACCTCTTGGAGCGATTGGCGTCAAAATTGAAGCAAAGCCTGTTTACATATGGATTAACATATTTTCCAAATTTCAACCAGAACGTAGTATTACTTCTTGAGATAGGGCGCTCACAATGAAAAACAAGAACGGGCGATTGCGCTACTCCCTTTCTAGCTGTTGACACCAAAATAAAATCAGCTCTTATACCCACTAAGGGCTACTTGCCGATAAATTTTTCTTTCATTCCGTTCATTATTTCTTGAGATACAGCAGTCACAATAGGCGACAAAAAACGTTCTATAGCTCAACCCCCGTTTGAGTTATTCACACCAAAATTGATTCAGCACCTGCTCCTGGTGATGGCAACATATGGACCAAATTTTGTTTGATTCCGCCTGTTACTTCCTGAGGAATAGCAAGCACGCGTAACTCAAAAAACGTCCCATTGCTCCACCCCCCTTGGAGGAATTCGCGCCAAAAACCAATGGGCACAAGTTCACATAGGGGCACATATGTGTACCAAATTTTGTTCGATTTCATGCGATAGTTTTTGCTGTAGAGCGGCCACAAAAAACTGGTCACACACAGACGTGACACACACACACACACACACACATACATACACACACACATACACACACACAGACAGACAGACATTTTCCAAAAATAGTCGAAATGGACTCAGCATACCTCAAAACGTTCGAATCCGTCAAAATTCGAAATTCGAAAATTTGCACGAATCCAATACTTTCTTCTATTTATTAGATATAGAAGAAATTAACAAGATTCGTTGCAAAAAGCAGTGTAAAGCTTTTTACTTTCTTCTATATCTAATACATAGAAGAAAGTATTGGATTCGTGCAAATTTTCGAATTTTGAATTTTAACGGATTCGAACGTTTTGAGGTGTGATGAGTCCATTTCGATTGTCAAGACAGACAGACAGAAAATGTCTGTCTGTCTGTGTGTGTATGTATGTGTGTATGTATGTGTGTGTGTGTCACGTCTGTGTGTGACCAGTTTTTTGTGGCCGCTCTACAGCAAAAACTACCGCATGAAATCGAACGAAATTCGGTACACATATGTGCCCCTATGTGAACTTGTGCCCATTGGTTTTTGGCGCGAATTCCTCCAAGGGGGGTGGAGCAATGGGACGTTTTTTGAGTTACGCGTGCTTGCTATTCCTCAGGAAGTAACTGGCGGAATCAGACAAAATTTGGTCCATATGTTGCCATTAACAGGAACAGGTGCTGATTCAATTTTGGTGTCAATAACTCAAACGGGGGTTGAGCTATAGAATGTTTTTTGTCGTCAATTGTGACTGCTGTATCTCAAGAAATAATGAACAGAATGAAAGAAAAATTTATCGGCAAGTAGTCCTTAGTGGGTATAAGAGCTGGGAGGTCATTCCAAGCATTTTCTACCTTCGAGTTCGAAACGTTACGTCAGAGCCGATCACGTGACGAGAAATCTCGCAAAGTGGAATTCTGAGATAAAAAAATTCTTATCACGATGTGGCGACGAGTCCAAGTTCCAGCCGCGATGGGGGAGGAAGAGTTTTTCACCGGTTTTAGCGGCGCGGGGGGAGGGGAGGAGGCACGTGATTTCTTCCAACCAATGGTCTTTAGGCGCAGATACTTTTTGTTTTGCTCCATCCGTGCAAGATAAGGCGCGAATTTTGACGATTGGCACGCTAATGGCTCATACTTCAAAGATTACGTTTTACGTTGCAAAGAATCACATCGAAATAATTTTAGATTTTCTAGAAGCAAATCCAGAATTCATAAAAATAAATTCACCGAAAATTTTACAAAATAGTACACAAAGGAAAAATGAGCCGAGGGCTAAAGGTAAGTCATATTTTATGCATACGAGTATTTCAGTATTACAGTGTCTAAAACAAAAATTGAAGAGGGGAAAAAAGCCAATACATATATGAGAAAAAAAAATAACCGTACATTTTGTTGATTTATAATATAAAACCATCTATAATAGTAAGAACGTCTTGTATGAAATATATTTTTCCCGAGAAACTATAATCCAAATAATGATAATAATAATAACTTTAGAAAAAATCATGATATCAAAAAAAAAAAAAAAATCCTAACTGTCATAAATGCAGACGAAGAAATATTAATAGTCCGTAATCGGGGATTGTATATTATGTTGTTATCGTGTCTCGTGTCGAATGCGAAAGGTTTAGCTGCATCCAAAAGTCTTGATGAAAAAATCTGGTAATTCAAATTGAATATAAAACACTAAAATGCAGGGGGGGGGGCTAGGTTATGGCGCTGACTGCGCTATTGAAATTTTTAGGGGATGGTGGTGGTGTTTTGAGGGGTATTTGTTTATTGGGGGGGGGCTCTTGCTTTTGTAGGGGGGGGAGTCTTTGCGATATTTGGGGGGAGGGGCACCCCTGCAACATGTAAAAGGTTTGTTGGGCTGATTGAGTTTTTGGGGATGAGAGCAGTCATAACAGAGTATACAATCTTCCATATTAGTATTGGTAATGTAAAAACCAACCTTTCCCCCCGCTCAGTTGTAACTTGTAATTATAGCAACAATCTCAGTATCAAAGACATATTCCAGTTTTTTTCTCTTTTTCTTTAAAATTATAATTTAATAAGCATATGCTTAAATAAAAAGTTTTATTTCTTCATTATTCCTTATTTATTTATCCATTTTTTCTAGGTATTGTTTTCCAAGACCCAATCTTAAGATATCTTCAAAACAGTACTTTTTTAGATTTCCTTTTCAAAACAAGCAACTTGTAACTATGATTACATAATTTCATCTTTAGCTTCAAGATTAAAAAGTCAAAACAGCAATCTTGGTTATAAGAGCAGTTTAAAATGAATAAATACTCTGCTTCTGTAAATGTATATTGAAAAATATTCATAAAGGGAGTAATATTTTTTAATCATCGTTTCACTTCAGCTGATAAAGAACTTTAAACGTTCAACCCAAAGGAAAGATTCTAAATTGAAGAAGAAATGGAAAAAGGAGCAATCGGGGCGAAATGGAAAATCAAATTTTGGAAACAATTTCCCAGAAATTACCAGGCTTTGTACTTCTTTGTAATTAGTTAATCAATATCAAATTTCAATAAAGAAAAAAAAATTCTTACAAATTAAATTCAATTGAAATTGAATAATGACAGTAGGTAACAAATAAAGAATTTAGGGGAAAAAAGGGGGAGGAGGATTTTACAGCAAAAGAAGACAGAAAAAAAATTACATTCGTCAGTGGTGTACCTAGCATGGGTGACAGACGGGGCGGTAATTTGTAATGTCACCGCCCCCCCCCCCTTAAACGCAAAAAAAAGGGGGATTGTATATTCTGTGTAAACTTCAAATTCATACAATTTTCAGAAACAAATAGTACTTTTGTGAAACAACTAAATTTTAAGTGGGATAATGTACAAAAGACAAATAAAAATTATGAACGCTTTTTATATAATTTGCCCTAGACGCATTTGTGCAGGCCGTCAAGCGGTCAAAACCAATAAAGGGGAGTAGAAAATTCATCGCTCCTTAATTTTTTCAAATGCATTATTTCTTGAAAATGGAAGTCCCCGATCCCCCCCCCCCCCCCGCCCAACGTATTTCCTAAGTGATGGATTTGGCTAAAAGAAAATGAAATCCAGGGAAATAAACAACCTTAGCCGAGAATGCATTTTTATTCATAAACTGACATCTTTTGCATTGAAAAAGGAGCTCTTAATGTCTCCAAAACACGTGTCTGCAATTTAATTCGGATATTTGTGTATTATAATGTTGTGAAAGTGGGTTTAAGTCTTTTAAGCATTGAAAATTTGTTGTAAAGCGAGAAATGTTGCATATATACCTATTTTATGTTTGCAGTTATAACTCTCCCCCCCCCCCTCTCTACCCCCCTACACCATTTTTGGGGTTGGCCCCATCCTAATTCGTTTTCTTCGTACCAATACCATTCCTTTTAGAAAAACCAACTCCCGTAGTTTTATTACGAAAATTTCGCCGAAAACCACTTTGCCCCCCCCCCACCCCTTCTTCCCTGCAAAATGTTTTTGCAAAACTCCCGTTTTAGTGTCACAAAAATTGAACGGAAAACCACTTGCCCCTCAGTGCAATTATATGACCCCCCCCCCCTTTTCCCTGCACCATTTTCAGGGTTGGCAATATCCTAATTCGTTTTCCTCGCACTCTCAGAAATGGACTTTCATATTCGACGAAATTTTCTTCGTTTCTGACGAAATCGCTTCCAGGGATATGCTCCGAGCGAACATTTCGTCAAATTGAGGAAACTGCTTTCGTCTCTGGTTTGAAGATGCGAATTTCGTCAAATGTAACGAAATATTTCTTCATTCTAGTTTCGTCAAATCGACAATCATTTTCGTAGTTTTGAGAGTATTAGTTTCGTCAAATTAATTTCGTCATATTTGAGCATGTTAATTTCGTAATTTTTTGAGTTTATTTCTTTTATTTTTATTTTTTGAGCTGATTAGTTTTCTTTCTTTTTTTCTTTTTTTTTTTTTTGACGATACTGACGAACCTCGTTAATTCGAACACGCTTAAAAAGAATTACTTCTAAAACGGACTTTTTTGTATTCTCTGTCCCATTGTTTTTTGTTTTTCGGATAAGACGAATTCTGTTAAGAGTAATCGATTTTAATGATCCATTAAAGTTCGTTTTAACGAGGTTCGACTGTATCTTATAAGATTTAGTCAAATCTTTACTTCAGAATCTTACCACCATAATTTCCCACTTTGATGCGCATAGTCACACTCACAGGCCCGTCATTTACGGGGGGGGGGGGGGGTATTTATGGGGGTTGACATTTCTCTCCCCCCCCCCCTTGATTTTTGAACTTTTATTCTTTACGTACGAAAGGCCGTGGTTTTAGTTGGTTCTCTATAAAAATTTTGAAGAGTGTACACCTTTTTCCACAATTGGAAAAAAAAATCGAAATGACTGGCCTGCACTCCCCCCCCCCCCCCCTCCGCCTAAAGCAAAAGGCAAGTATTTGTTGAAAAAAGAGACACATAAAAGATGTTAAAAAAATTTTTATTAATGTAAAAATACAAGCAGACAATTTCTTTAAAATGTAAAAATAATTATTGCAAATTCTAGTTAAAGAACAATGTGAAATGATATCTGGGAATTAGGGCTTTACGATGCATCGATGCATCGTAAAATACCGATGTACAGTACACCCTACATCATTACACCGGTTTAAAATAAAAACCTCTAAACCGATAGATCGGTGTGCTCCTCAAGTTTGCTTACATCCAAGCTTTTTTTTTATCCAAGCAAAAAAAAAAAAAAAAAAAAAACGGAAACCCGCATGTTAGTCCGGTTCCATAAACTCCCCATGGTATCTAACTAAAACCCCATAAGGGGGATTTTCCTGCAAAAAATCTATTTTTTGCCAGATCTTTTCCATATTTGGCACAGAGGTTCATTCTTGATGCTCAGGAATACTCATTGAGCAGTTTCCTTCCCGCTATGGGGGGGGGGGGGGAACAACCCTCATAGGGGATCTCCTTATAAAAGCCAAGTTTTTGTCTGATTTTTCCAAATTTGGCACAGAGGTCCTTTGGTGCTCGGGAATGCACACGCAATGGTTTTAGTCCCTCCATGGGGGGGGGACAACGCCCATGGAGTTTCTCCTTACAAAAACCAATTTCTGTTGGATTTCTTCTAAATTTGACACAGAGGTCATTTGATGCTCGGGAATTCAAAAAGTAGTTATCGTCCCTCTATTGGGGGGGGGAACCCCATTGGGGGTTGCTTCTTATAAAAACCACGTTTTTGTCGAATCTTTTCCAAATTTTACACAGAAGTCTTTTAATGCTCGGGAATTCAAGCAGGATAATTTTCGTTCTTCTATGGGAGGGGGGGGGGGGGCAACCCCTCATTGGGGCTATTCTTGTAAAAACCAATTTCTGTCGGATTTCTTCTAAATTTTGCACAGAGGTCGTTTGATGCTCGGGAATTCAAGCAGATTAGTTTTCCTTCCTCTATGGAGGGGGGGGGGGCAACCCCATTGGGGTTCTCCTTATAAAAAGCAAGTTTTTGTGGGATCTTTTCTGAATTTGGCACAGAACTTCTTTGATGCTCAGGAATTCTCATTGGGGAGTTTTCGTCCAGCTATTGGGGTCTTTTTTTTTTTTTTTTTCAAAAACCAGTTTTTATAAGATCTTTCAACAATTTGGCACAGAATTCCTTTGATGCTCGAGAGTTCCCCCATTTTAGTCCCGCTATGCATGGGGAATCCCCCGCGTGGGTTTTTGTCGGATCTATTCCAAGTTTGTACATTTGTCCTTTGATGTTTGTGAATTCCCATAGGGTAGTTTTCGTGCCAAATTTGGGAAAATTTTGACAAAAGCTTCAATTTTTGCAAGGAAAACTCCTCTAATCGGGTGTTTGCCACCTATAGCGGGAAGAATAATTCAAACTGCTTCAACTACTCGCGATGTAAGTTTGGCGATGCATCACGATGTAAAAATTCCTACATCGTCCAGTCCTACTAGGAATATAGAAGTGCTACTTCCTCAGCAGACATTGGGTTCTGGAAGAATAAGACATAGGTTACTTTTATGCAGAGTTACATCAATATTTGCTCAAGAGAAAATTGCTGGGGATTTACTTCTTCATTGCATCGCATAAAAAATTCCAGAAAAAAAAAAAGATTTTTTTTAAAACTAATACCATAAATTTTAAAGAAATAGTGCAATAAAATGTACAGCTTTAAGTTTGTATATCTTTGTTCGAAAATTAGATACAGAAAATGAAATTAGATAATCTTGAAAAAAAACTTACCTTTTTCTTTTTTCAATCGATTATTTGTCTTATTAATTTTTCTTCTATATAGAATGCTTGTTTGGCAAAATTTATGTTTAATACAGGAAGTGTATTATTGCATGCAGTACATACTTTATACTTTGAAGTACTTTGGTACATACTTCATATTTACCTGTCTGGAACTTCAAGGGAAATTAGGTACCTTTATATAACATAATTGATTAGAACTTTACTGATTTAATAAGATAGCTCCATAAGCATTAATGCAACCATGGCCAACGCTAAGACAGAATTGCAAGTAAGAGATTCAAAGGTATGTAATGAAAATAGTGACTAGCGTATCGAGAAAAGTTTACTAGTTTTTATCATATACTTTTTATTTTCCTTTCAATTTTTCAATTGAAATTTTACATAGACATTTTACTTTGTCTGCAGCAAAAACCATTACTCTAACTTAAATTTGGACTTACTAGTAGTTCATCTATGAAATGCTTCTGAAGAGAATTCCCTTTATTTTGCTGATAATTCCTTGAGGCAGCAAATATGGCAATAAAATTAATGCTGTATTTATTTCAGCTGTAGAAACTATGTATAATGGAAAAATTCATAATTATCACAAATCAGGTAACACAAATTAACATAGAATTTAGCGTACTAAATGTGAAAATAAACAACAATGAACGCTTTATAATTGTTATTATTTTCAAACATGCTGCTAACTTACCTTTTTTTTTAAATCAAGGTTACCTTCAATAATTTATTTTAAATTTGGGAAAAATTGAAAAAATATTGAAAATATTTAGCTGCAAAGCACAAAGATATAGTTCTTTATAGAAATTAATATTTTATTTGTAACTTAAAATGCTTTGTTTTAAATTAATACTTACTTTACTTCATGTTTTATTTTGCAAGTAAAACCATTCAAAAGAAAAAAAGAAAGAAACAGACTCAACAAATAGTGAAGTATTGATACAACATAAACAAGAGACAGCTGCAGAAGGGGATGACATTACATAAACAACATGGGGTGCGACTTTAATAAGTCCGGTCAATGAGCCTAACAAAAAAAAAGGGGGGGGGGGTATCATTTCCGAACCGTAAGCTGATAGCCAGTTTGTATTTATTTTTAATTGCATTAAGCGCTTTTTTTTCCCTCGATTTTTGTGGGCTTGTTTAAAAGGTTGCTAAGCAATTATTAAAAAATATTTTTATGAACACTTTTGTGAGATAAAGTTCTTAATACTTTCTGAGTATTAATTTCTTCAAAATCATATTTCATTTTGCTATTAAAATATTTCATGTAGTTTTGTTAAGAATTAACTATAGAAGATCTATTGTTTACCCATTTCAAAATATTAATCTTACCTAATGGGTAGTGCAATATTTCATTGAAAATGATAAGTGTTACGTACACTTTTGTGAGAGAGCTACTGTATAAATTATTATTGTATTGAATAAAATATTACATGTAGAGTAGAAGAAAAAAATACCAATACTTAGAAAGGGGGTGGGGGGGCGGAATATTTGTTTAAGAAAATAAAAATTGCAGAGGAAAAAAATTTTGAATTATTAAACAAAAACACTTCGTTCACCAGAATTATATTAGTAAAATTCATGAAGAAGAATGAAAACACATAACCATGAAACATATTCAACGTTGAAATTAAAAGCTTCAAAGTTCTATGCTATTTATCAAGGCGCTGTATTTATTATCTGCGTTGCTGTAGCGACGGTGGAATTTTTTATGTAAGTTTAAATTCGTAAAAATGCTTTGATCATCTTTGTCAATTGTCTAACGGGGGGAAATAAAGGAAGTACGTTTTCGAAAACAAATGTCAACAAACACACATTTTCTTTTGCAAATAAAAAATAACGCTAGTTAAGCCTAACGTGGAGGTGACTCAAAGTTAGTTTATACAGAATTCCAAACCAAATCGAACAGGTCGTTTTCAATTTTAATGTGTTTTAAATCCAACAATAAACACAACACTAAACAAAAATGTAACAAAACATAAAAGAAGGCACATTGCACATACAAATTTTAATAAATACTAACCTTCTTTATGAATCCTTTAGAATAACTGCCGTAAAATATTTTAACGAGCAAGTACAAGACTGAAACGAAAACTCCCAGAATGCACTGCAATGTGACGAAATCGAGACGAAATTATTTCGTGAAAAATTTGAGATTTCTGGTTTCGTCAAATATCACGTGATTCGGTGACGAAAGGATCGTAGAAAATAACGAAATAGTGCTCGAGGATTGCCGAATCGTCAAAATTGAGCGTTTCATTTTTGACAGTGCGTGCCAATACCTTTCAGAAAAACCAACTCCCGTAATTTTATCAAAAAAATCCCACTAAAAACCATTTGCACCCCCCCCCCCCCTCTGCACCATGTTCGGTGTTCGCAACATTCAAATTAGTTTTTCTGAAATGTATTGGCAAGCGGAAAACTAACTCCCGTTTTTGCGGCACGAAAATGGAACGGAAAACCACTCCCCCTGTACAGTTACGACCCCCCTTGCCCCCTTTAGCATTTTCGGCGCCGGCAAAATCCTAATTCCTTATTTGTTATCCTCCTGCCAATAAATACCTGTCAGAAAACTTACTCCCGCAATTGTATCACAAATTGAATAGAAAACCACTTGCCCCCCCCCCCCCGGGGCAGGTTTTAACCCCCCCCCCCCTCCCCTTCCTGAACCATTTCCAAAATTGGCATCATCCAAATTCGTTTTCCTCGATCCAATACCTTTCAGAAAAACAAACTCCCATAATTGTATCACAAAAATCGCACAATCTCACCTACTTCGCGGCAGTCGAGATTTCGCTCGCAAGTAAAGGCGCGAAAGTCACTTTTTCCCCTTCTTTTGGAGCTTCGAATACGAACTTGCGAGATTTACTGCGAGACTGCGATTTTCCTTAAAGCGCCATCTAGTGAGACGATCAGAACTAATCTCGCAAGGTGAATTTCGAGCTTGGAATAAGCACCCTGATTTTATTTTGGTGTCAACAGCTAACTAGTATGTTGTGGCCATCACCAAACTTTCTTCTATATTTTTCTTTTCTTTTTTTTTTCTGATCCCTCCCCATGCTTGACGAGGAAGCAATATTCCCAACAAAAACAAAATGACACATGCAAAAACTTGACGACTATCCCAATGTCTGAATTATTGCAAAAGCAAAGCAAAGAGCGAAAATTGAAAGTTATTTTAAAAGCCTTGCTTGAATGAATTACAAATATTTTATTTGTTAACAAACATAAGATGGCAACCGTTCAAAATTTTAAATCATTGAGATAATATTTTCGATCATTTCCATACAATTACTAGTATGTTGTGGCCATCACGAAACTTTCTTCTATATTTTTCTTTTTTTTTTCTGATCCCTCCCCATACTTGAAGAGGAAGCAATATTCCCAACAAAAACAAAATTACACATGCAAAAACTTGACTACCATCCCAATGTCTGAATTATTGCAAAAGCAAAGCAAAGAGCGAAAATTGAAAGTTATTTTAAAAGCCTTGCTTGAATTAATTACAAATATTTTATTTGTTAACAAACATAAGATGGCAACAGTTAAAAATTTTAAATCATTGAGATAATATTTCCGAGATCCGGTGATGGTGCTGCCATCTATCGGTATATAAAATAATGGAGGCAAGGCACTTAGTATGCAGTCCTCGACATAAATACAGTTGAAGTCAGTTGTGACTCTAGAATAGAATAGAATGATATTTCCGATCATTTTCATTCAATTAAAATCACGAGAAATACGCAGACGACAATCTATTACGATTTATCTTTCTTATTGTTGCATTAATGAAGCTATTTTTATTCAAAAAAAAAAAAATCAACACCTCTTGGAGCGATTGGCGTCAAAATTGAACCAAAGCCTGTTTACATATGGATTCACATATATTCCAAATTTCAACCAGAACGTAGCATTACTTCTTGAGATAGGGCACTCATAATGGAAAAAAAGAACGGGCGATTGCGCTACCCCCTTTTTAACTGTTGACACCAAAATAAAATCAGCTCTTATACCCACTAAGGACTACTTGCCGATGAATTTTTCTTTCATTCTGTTCATTATTTCTTGAGATACAGCAGTCACAATTGACGACAAAAAACGTTCTATAGCTCAACCCCCGTTTGAGTTATTGACACCAAAATTGAATTAGCACCTGTTCCTGTTAATGGCAACATATGGACCAAATTTTGTTTGATTCCGCCAATTACTTCCTGAGGAATAGCAAGCACGCGTAACTCAAAAAACATCCCATTGCTCCACCCCCCTTGGAGGAATTCGCGCCAAAAACCAATGGGCACAAGTTCACATAGGGGCACATATGTGTACCAAATTTCATTCGATTTCATGCGGTAGTTTTTGCTGTAGAGCGGCCACAAAAAACTGGTCACACACAGACGTGACACACACACATACACACATACATACACACACACATACATACACACACACAGACAGACAGACATTTTCCAAAAATAGTCGAAATGGACTCAGCACACCTCAAAACGTTCGAATCCGTCAAAATTCGAAATTCGAAAATTTGCACGAATCCAATACTTTCTTCTATGTATTAGATATAGAAGAAAGTAAAAATCACGAGAAATACGCAGACGACAATCTATTACGATTTATCTTTCTTATTGTTGCATTAATAAAAATATTTTTATTCGCAAAAAAAAAAAAAAAAAAAAAAAATCAACACCTCTTGGAACGATCGGCGTCAAAATAGAACCAAAGCCTGTTTACATATGGATTCACATATATTCCAAATTTCAACCAGAACGTAGCATTACTTCTTGAGATAGGGCACTCAAAATGGAAAAAAAGAACGGGTGATTGCGCTACCCCCCCTTTTAGCTGTTGACACAAAAATAAAATCAGTTCTTATACCCACTAAGGGCTACTTGCCGATAAATTTTTCTTTCATTCCGTTCATTATTTCTTGAGATACAGCAGTCACAATTGACGACAAAAAACGTTCTACAGCTCAACCCCCGTTTGAGTTATTGACACCAAAATTGAATCAGCACCTGTTCCTGTTAATACCAACATATGGACCAAATTTTGTTTGATTCCGCCAGTAACTTCCTGAGGAAAAGCAAGCACGCGTAACTCGAAAAACGTCCCATTGCTCCACCTCCCTTGGAGAAATTCGCGCCAAAAACTAATGGGCACAAGTTCACATAGGGGCACATATGTGTACTAAATTTCGTTCGATTTCATGCGGGAGTTTTTGTTGTAGAGCGGCCACAAAAAACTGGTCACACACAGACGTGACACACATACATACACACACACATACATACATACACACACACACATACACACACACACACACACACACACACACACAGACAGACATTTTCCAAAAATGGTCGAAATGGACTCAGCACACCTCAAAACGTTCGAATCCGTCAAAATTCGAAATTCGAAAATTTGCACGAATCCAATACTTTCTTCTATATATTAGATATAGAAGAAAGTAAAAAGGGGGGTAGAGCAATCGCCCGTTCTTTTTTTCCATTGTGAGTGCCCTATCTCAAGAAGTAATGCTACGTTCTGGTTGAAATTTGGAACATATGTGAATCCATATGTAAACAGGCTTTGCTTCAATTTTGACGCCAATCGCTCCAAGAGGTGTTGATTTTTTTTTTTTTTTTTTTTTGAATAAAAATAGTTTTATTAATGCAACAATAAGAAAGATAAATCGTAATAGATTGTCGTCTGCGTATTTCTCGTGATTTTAATAGAATGGAAATGATCGGAAATATTATCTCAATGATTTAAAATTTTTAACTGTTGCCATCTTATGTTTGTTAACAAATAAAATATTTGTAATTAATTCAAGCAAGGCTTTTAAAATAACTTTCAATTTTCGCTCTTTGCTTTGCTTTTGCAATAATTCAGACATTGGGATGGTAGTCAAGTTTTTGCATGTGTAATTTTGTTTTTGTTGGGAATATTGCTTCCTCGTCAAGCATGGGGAGGGATCAGAAAAAAAAAAGAAAAATATAGAAGAAAGTTTCGTGATGGCCACAACATACTAGTTTTCAATTGAAATGAACACTGAAAAGGAAATTAAATCAAAATTGTTTAAAAATAAGAACCTTCAGAGGCGATACAGTGGTGCAACCTAGTCACGAAGCCATCAGTAACTCGATCAATTGTTTATCTTATAGCAATTGCAAATAAATCAGTTATGGACTCCTTGGGGTTGCTGAGGTCTGTTGGCACCTTCTTTTACACAAAGTCCTTCATGAAGCACCAAAGATAGAAGTCGCACGGATTCATATCCGATGAATACGGTGGCCAATGTAATGGACCAGGATGGTTCTTCGGGTATTGGTAAGCAATAACCCTGGTTCCAAATACGATGTTAATGGTATCAAACACTTTTCACCACATAAATACCAATTTTTAACTATGAATATGCTTTGGGAGACATTTTCGTAATGGCAAGAAACCAACGTGAATATCCGTCTGGTATATTGCATGTAGTTCTGCCTTAGTCCTGGCTTAAGTATGGTAACTTACCGATAAATACCCAAGCTTTGCTTTCAATTCACGAGTCGAACCGCGCCATGCTGTATACACTCGCTGGTGAGATAATGTTACAAATTCTATAAATAGTAATTATTTTTGTGATTAATTTGAATAATCTGGTTAAATTAGGCGTTTGCAACTAAAATTATCTTAGCAACGTAACCTGTAAATAGTTTCTTGTAATGTACATACAACCCCCTAACATTCGACTGAAGAATTTGGTCCCCCTATTTTTCATTGGATAAGATTCGTGAATTTTTGCGTATTTTGATGTAAATACGTGGTTGATCGTTGAGTTTACGGTGTTAATCGATACTTGTATAATTGCTATGGTTAATTTAGCAGTTGTAAATATGCTTCCTGTACATAGCTGTAAATAAATCTCCTGTGTTTTCTCATGAACTGTGTCGTCATTCAAGAAAGTTTGAAGTTGTATCGTGAACTCATAACAATACTTTATCTATACCTGTTAACACTTTATTTACCAGTTTGTTGGCACTCTCAGCTTCAATGAGATATCATCTGCCTCCAGCTCGGTTATTCCCTATTCCTGACTGAGGAGCTCTGAAAAGAACGAAACTGCAGTCTCAGGATGGTCTGGTATATTGAATGCAACCTGAAACAGTTTCCTTTTATACCCTCCGCCACTGCATTAATCGACAACGCCATGTAGCGAGTCTCTGCGATGTTATTTCATTTTAAAGTTGTGGGTTCATTACAAGATACCCTGGATAAGTCCTAGTGTTAGACTATCTGCCATTTGTCTGTTTCCCAAAATCAGGTCTGCATCGAAAAGAATAGGATTTCAACCTGTTGAAACTGAAAGTAAGAGTGACATGCGTCATAAAAGATGCAGTCTTCCACTCTGTTTCTAACACTGGAAAATCCGCATGAAGGCTGGGTGCTTAGAAGCACTGAAGGTGGTATTTATTGTGTATTGAATGTTATAAAAACTAAAAGTATGTAAGAACAAGATAAAATATTTTTTAGCGATTTAAATATGTACAGTGGAAGCCCTCTGTCTGAACACTCCCTAATGTGAACACCCCAATATTCTGAACACATTTTGATGGTCCTGGCAAAACTCCACAGATTTAACATAGGCTGACCTCTCTGTACTCTGAACACCGTATAATATCAACATCCCAGTATTATGAACGCTGTTTTTAATCCAGTTCGATTATTGCCTCTATATATACTGAACATGTTCACAACCGGAACTCGGGAATTCCAATGAATCAAATTGGCAAGTTTTAAATACGTCCACTATCACGATAAGGAGGAAGATGAAGAGAGTAAGAAGAAAAAATTACTTTCCTGGATATGACTGCAACACACACAATCATTCAGCTGAGCAATATGGGACTGAAGTTTCTGCTTGTTGAACTATACTTCAAGAATCCAACTTTTGCATCCTGCAGGTTTTATTCAAGAACTTTAAAGTATGGTTACCTTCAAACAAAAAGCAGTTGGGAATCACTCGGAAACATTTTCAGTTGGTTGATAGCAAGTACTTTGTATGAGAATACACAATGCAAAAACTGGTTGAAAATTACTCTTTTTTTTAACTCGGGTACTGTATCGATAGTTGATTGCAACATTTTATTGTTGAATGTTACGTAAAACTTTTTAAATTAAAAAAAAGAAATGCAAGAGTTGTCCTACTGAAAGTTGAATTAGACATTGCACTAGCCACCAATCCAATCTCAGTATCCTCAGTAATCACCTCTATCTCAGTAACCGATATAGCTCGCTAGGCAAAGTACTGAACATAGTCCATTAACGCAATAAAATACATATACATGAATTATCCAGTCACCCTCTATAATGAACACTCAACGCCCCCATAGTCGGAACACTTTTGTTCAGTCCCATGAGTGTTCAGAATAGAGAGTGTTCACTGTATATGTAATAATATAGTGTATCATCTTAATTTTAACACCAGCATGTTTTTTTCCTTTCATTTTTTTTTCTTTTTTTTTTCTTTTTTTCTTTTTTTTTTAATAATTTTAAAGAGGTTGATGGTTATTTTAATCTACCAGCCAAGTCTGCAATGACACCAATCATTCTGTGTAAAACACTGAAAAGAATGAAACATTGCAAGGCTTTTTGTTTTTCTTACCTCTATTTTCTTTCGAAAATAGACTTAAGTCGTCTCAACAGAATACATCTGGTAAAGTTCTATTAAAAAGCTCAAGAAAATCTTTTGGCATTAAATGAGTCTGAGCTGAACAATAAAAATATCCTTTTTCTTTTTAGATCTACTGTAGGGTTTATTTCTGGAAGTTTTAAAATTTGTTCTTTGCATAAGTTAGTTAGAAGACGCATTTTATAAAGAGATACATTCTGTTTATGTAACCTTGGTCAACGTAATAACTGTCAAATATATATTATACTAGTTACAGTTTAGAAATCCCATTTTCGTAAGCTACAGGCAAAAAAAGACACATTTTCATCGATTTAATGTCATAAAGTGTTTAGAAACTTTCTCGGGTGTCTAGACAAAAACTGTTTTGTTACTTTTGAAACAGAAGATGAAATATTTTATCATAAGTCGATATAATGCTGAAGTCATTACTGTAATATTTAGAACACCTGTGGTTCTGGTAATATTACCTTTAATAAAAGTACTTTTGATTAACGGGCCAAATGAAATGTCTACTCATTTTTGGTTTTTATCTAAACGCAGCCTTCGATGCATTCCATCCATATCCATGTGTGTGAAAAAAATAATCAGCTAGCACAGTTCCTGAAAATTCGTTTCAAGAGAAATAAGGAGTTTTTATACGCTAATGTTCTAACTAAGGTCAGTGCGCAAAATAAGGGCAGCCTTAAGGCCGATTTACATGGCGACCGATCCGTCCGCCCATTCCGATTTATCGGAAGTGACGGACGGGGGTGAAAATATTGCAACATTCATACTAGCTCCGTCCGATAGCCACGTGAAGCTGTTCACCCGCTAATGGTGAAGAGCGAGCATCTAATGCAGTTCTTTTGTCGCTCTCCTAATCAAAATAAATTTAACAAGAAGTTATAAGCGCTGTTGCTGTGATTGCAATAAGCCTTTTAAAAATACATTATTGTTTGCCACGAACGTCAAGCAAGAGGTTAGTAGGATCACTTTGAACGTTCAGAAGAATTTGGGCCAGTAGAAATTAAAATGGCCGAACGATAATCAAGTAGTGTAACAGAAAATTTATCAAATTTCTGTCGACAACATTTCTGTCAAAAACGTGACTACACACCTCCCCCCCCCCTTTTATATGAAAAAGAATTTATGAGAGAAATATTATTATTATTATTATTATCATTATACTTTTTCTTTCGGAAAAACTTGTTGGTTGAAGCAAAAACGTAAAAATTGAATGAGAATTGTACATAAATACAGTAGCGGATTTTAGGGGAAGCACAGGGGGCACGTGCCCCCCTCAAAAGGATTAATTAATTTCACTATTTTATTTATGACTTTTTAACTGACCTTTCCTTTGCACTTTTTTTACGTAGCTAATTAAAAAGAACACAAAACACACACACATAGCATATTTTGAATAAAAGCATTTTTGTTTGCTAAAGAAGTATTACTGGAGTCAGAGGCCCAGAGTTGCAGAATACATTTAACTCATTGGCTTCAAATTCAAGAGACCGCATTATCGCGATTCGTCCATTAATTCTTCTTTGATGGAATCAATACTTAACATTTTGTTTAAATGTGTAGGCGCACCTAAAAGAGTCATTTTGATCTAGGAACCTATTTGCTAAACAATAGATTTCTTTTTCAGCTAATAAAAGATGCAAAATGAAAGAAATCATGTAGTAGTTTCTTAGAAAAACAATGATTTTTAATAGAAACGGCATGTAGTATCAATATGTTATCTCAACTGTATCATGGCTTTAAGACAAGGTTGGCTTTCTGCCGGCAGAAACTAGTTTTTGCCGTGCCAGTGGCATAAACTGGTTATAACCGGTAAAAACCGGCAGAAACTGCCAAAAACTTAAAAGTGTCTTTAAGACCTTTAACTTTACTTAACTTTTGAAGTAATTACTAAATGATATTCGTTTAAATAAACTGAGATATCAAACATCATTTCATCATTGTAAAAAATAAAATACTATGCTTGTGCCCTTGATTTAGTTCAAAAAGGGAACTTTTCAATTGCAGATACTTGTAATAAAGGACAAAAATTAGATGGGTTCTTGGAAAAGAGGAGTGACATACAGAACTAAAAACATGAAATTATTGATTGTAATTTGCTCGCTTTATATGCTTCATCTAAATTGCTTGTGATTGAAATTATCACATGCTTCAAGAAGAAAGTGTCAGAATTTTACTTGCCAATATTAACCTAGATTTTGTATGTACCTAATGTCACAGCTTTACAAAATAAATTGGCCCCATTTCTCCAAACTTATTTTTCCAGTCAAATTTTTACCATTTCCCAGTTACTAAATGGTGAACCAGTTTGAAAAAATATACAACAGGTGAAAGTTTCACGAATATTGCTTGTTCTTTGATGCATTGCCTGCTAGCTCTTCTGTTGCAAGAATAGTCCTAAGTTCTTCATTTGTGCACATTAAATTGAGAAAACTGTTTGAATTTTCGAAACCACCTTTTCTAAGAGGCAACTGCAGGGTCCAAACAATGTAACATTTGTTGCAAAGTAACAATTGATTGTGCTTTAGTTAACAAATTAATTATTTTTCCCATATATTTTCTACTGTGTGTCAATAATTAATTTTTTGTCATTTTGTGAGTTTTTGCCAGTTTCTACCGCAAATGTGGCAGAAACTGGTTTTTGCCATGCCGGTTTTAACCGGTTTCTACCAGTGGTTTTAACCGCCTTGGCAGAAACTTGCCAACCCTGCTTTAAGAACAAATCAGCAATTGTTTTGAAATTTACACAGAAATAGTTTCTGAATTCTTCAGTGAAACTTATATACGTTATGAAGTTATGATTAAATTAATTTTAAAAAACTCAAGAGGTATGGGTTTATTTAATAACCTTGCCCTCGTGTTATAATCATTATGACAATGTTCCTAGGTAAAACCGCTCATTGTCTAGCATCTTGGTGACATTATATTGGGTTTAGTATTTAAATGGCTTGAAACGTTAAAGATGTATTCCGTCCACATTCAAAGTATATTAGTGCATAATATTCATGTACTTAGAAGTAGAATCATTGACCTTAAGGAATCCTAAAAAAAATAATAAATAAATAAACACGCACATTTAAAAATAAAGTCGTCAAAACTTGGTTATGAAACATCGAAGGCGCGGGGGGGGGGGGGGGGTATTCAATTTTCCGTGCCCCCTCCAAAAGATTTTTCTGTATCCGCCCCTGCATAAATACATAAAAAACATTTGTACCACATTCCACTCCTCCCTCCCCCCCCCCCTTGATCTTCAATAGAATATATGAGAAAAAGATTAAATGTTCAAATATTTTGAAAAAACTTGCTGGTTGAAGTTTTCGCAAAAAAGTAAAAATTTAATGACAATTATACACATTTTTTTTTTATTTAGTCTGAAAGGAATCTAGGCACGCCACAGATGAAACTTCGACTGGATGCTACTGCAATAGGTGTTGATATTTCATATAAGTTCAAGCTAGAGCACTCTTCGTCTCTTAAAACATTTTTAAAAAATTTTTGGTCTAAGATTTCAATCGTTTAGTAATAACTGAGCGTTATATAATTAGGTCCCGGACTTTGATGGCCTAAAAAGTCTTTAAAAATGCTCTTAACTGAAAAATTGTTGTTAAAAATAGCAAAAAAAATGTCCTTAATTATATAAACATTGTTCTTTAAATAAAGGAGTTTTCTCTATATTTAAACATAGATTTTCACTTGAATTACTATTTATTTATTAAATTTACAAAGAGTTGTCTTAAAATATTTATATTGAGATAAATTTGGGTACAAGTTTCCTCTTTTTACGATTCAGGATGATCGATAAAAAACTTTAACTTCTTCAATTTGTTGTTGGATTCGTTCCCAGTAAAAACGTTGCGTAACTAAATTTTTACTGGGAAGTGAGCTAAAGCATACTCTTAAAATGACAAACGTTACAAAAGAATTCGATTATTAAATTTATCCAGAAATCCAAAAAAGTGTCAATTTTTGAAAATGTCAGGCTATTTCTGGCAAAATAGCACATATTATGTTCATGAATAAGTTCGTGGCAAAGCCTATTTATTCAAAAGTTTGAAAAGTCCAGCAAATGTTTAAGACAGTTTAATATCATTAGGATCTGACGACTTTTGAAGCTAAGTGCCATAATATAGCAGGATTAAACTGAATTTTAACGCATAACCATAATAGATTTAACTTGTATGATTTTTTTTTTTTTTTTTTTTGCTTGGTTAAAATATGAATTGTTTCATAACATTTTGAAACAATGACTATTCAAACAAAGATTCAAAAACTTCTACTGACTAATTTAAATAATAATAATAATAATAATGGGTTTCGTTAATGGTCTCACTGCTAATGTTTAGCGTTAGGAGCTGGTTATGCAAGTTACTATGAGCTGCAGGGTTATTTTTGACCAAAAAAGAAATTGCAAAACTAAATTTTCACGTAATTATATGTAATTAAGCATTCCACGCAAAATAAAGATAATTGAGTAGTAACCCTCATATAACTTCAAAGCATTCTCATTTTGAAAAACATCAGCTGTCTTTTTAAAAATAACCTCAAATTTTGTACGAAATTAGCAGTAAACAAAACGAGAAACATTCCCGCAAAAGTTAAAACAGCGTCTCTCCTTTGATTGGCTATCACATTCGCTCCCCGAATCGGACGGCCGTCAAAATCCAGCATCGCCAGAACGTGACGGGAGCCGAGAAATTCGGCGTGCTGTCATGGCAACGGATTCGAAAACCAGTTTGGCAGCAAAAAAATCGGAACGGACGAACGGATCGGTCGCCATGTGAATCGGCCTTTAGCCCTTTAGGCTTAATATATCGTGCATTAATAATTCAATTAACTCGGTTTTTTTTTTTTTTTTTTTGAATATTCATCAAACTACAAAATCGCTCGTCAAAATATGACGGGTGAAAATTGCTTCTACATTTGAACGAAGCAATTACCTATTTGGTGATATTTTGATGGTTGAAATTTTAACCTAAACTTCAGTGGATTAACCCTAAACTCTAGTAGATAGCTTATCATTGTTGACCACGTTTTCGCTTCTCCATTCCCTTGAAATGAGTACCAGTAAAACAGTTCAGTTACCGGATCCAGTTCAGCCTCGTCAAAATAAAGCCTTTCCCTGCATTTTAAACATTGTCAAAACATATTATCAAATTATCATGTCGTGGAGCGAATTTCATTGTTGATGTCGTCAGGAGCGTTACTCGACATTGGCTATTATATATATGAAGATTACTCCCAAAAAATAAAAAAACATCACTCCATGTGAAAGTTTAAATTTAACTTATGTTTGTTGGTAGTTTAGTCCCAAACAAGGACAACTCTGAAAAACGTCAAAAAAGTCTATCAAGTCAAAAAAAAATTGGAATATCCCTTTATTGTCAATATAAAAACATAATTAACTAAATTTGATAAACTCAGAATAATAATCGAAATTTTCGTATTTACTTCAATGGAAAGGAGAAAAATCAGTCGTCGCCTTCGGGGAACTGATAAGTAGTTAATTTATGTTTTTGGCAGCGTTGAGAAGGAGAGTTGCTACTCAAAAATGACGAAACTCCGCGGCTCCGCAAATAAGTTAGTTTGCTCCGCATTTCCCGCCCGAACGTTTTCAAGCTTATATTTTGCTCTTTTATCATGACAAACATGTAAATATGAGAAAACAAAGATCCTTATACTCAAAAATTGAAATATTGTTTAAGGTTGTTTTCTCAATTTAAAAATAATTGTTTCTTGTTAGTGCTTAAAATGATTATTAAAACTTAAAAACAATTTTAGGTAAGAGGTTTTAGTTATTTTTATTGATTTTTATACAAAACACTGAACTGCTCTGCAAAATTTTAAATTGTTCCTCAAAACCACCACAGATGCTCCTCAAATTGTTCCTCCAAGGTTGGCAGCCCTGTTTTTGGTCACTCCAGGGCAAAGTTCATGCTTATCAAATCATAGGAAAATGCGCGGTACACTGCGACCTTTTCTTTTTTTTTTTTGTATTCGCCAACTCTATAAATAAGACTTTACCGAACAATTAACACCTTTTTTTATTCTAGTAAAATAAGATCAGCAATTTTCACAAGACTATTTCATAATAACAGTTTTTGTGGTTTAATACTTTTGCCTGTTGATAGCAAAATGCTTGTTGATGATACTTTGTCATCAGTTTTCGATAACAATAAAATCTTGCAGGCAGATGCATCCTCCCACCGCACCGGTGGCTCCTTTTTTTTTTTTTTTGTGTGTGTGTGTGTGTGTGTGTGTGTGTGTGTGTAAAGGCGCATGTGGTTGCATCTGTGTGTGTGTCTTCAAAGCCGCGCGTGCATACACACAAATATGTCTTTTTTTTTTCTTTTCTTTCTTTTTTTTTTCCCCCGACCCTCTTGGAGAACTCAGTCCGCTCTTGTTTACACTGTTTTATTTAACGCACCCACGCTATTATTTTTAGGTCAGTTCGTACTAACATTCTATTGGCGAAAATATTGTGCTATTGGGAAGTATATGTTGTTCTAATTGTCGACGATAGAAGAATATTTCGGAACTGTGATAAAGCGCAATAACTAATAATGTAAACTCGGAATTGAATGCTCTTTCTTTTCAGAATATTGTAAATGCTAATTTACATAACTGAAGCGTGGTAGCGTATAACGGGGTAATCAACAATAGCACATCGTCGCTTCAGAGCAACAGTAAGTATCTAATAAACAGTATGTATCTAATAAAAAGTATGTATCTAATAAACAGTATATATCTAATCCCAGAAATAACACTAAGATATCTTACTATTACTCTAAATCGACGACATATTCAACACTTCCTAATTTAGGGGACACTTTTGCGAGTTTTAATTGAAGCAGTAAGAACCAAAGGATGTGACTGGGTTTTTTTAAATTATGAGCAAAACATGTGTTTAGTTTAAACCTTAAGTAGGCTTTCATTGAAAAGTTCTTCTAAATCATGCTGCACCTAACAAAACCACTAATAATGCCATCTCTTGCGGCAAAACATTGAAAGTTTCATCTACCGTTTATTCTATAGTTGAGGCAAACCTAATCTTGTAGCATTGTAATTCGTAATGCTGTGATTAGGATCTGCTTAACGTTCACAATGCTGCAAAGTTAGATTTTCCCCAACTAGTAGTTATCTTCAAAGTTTTAAATTTGACATGTTAGTCTTTGCTTTTACGGTGCGTCAGTTGTAAATTGTTAATTTAACCTGCAAAAAGCAATTAGTAATCATTTTATGTAATTTTTTTTGTGTATATTTCAGAGCTTGACCATAAATTAATAAAAGCAGTGTAATTTAAAATTCTGACTTTCTTCCTTTTTTTTCCCCCTTTTTTTTCCCTCTCTAATGTGATTGTTGCTGGCGAGCGATATGAACCAAAAAACTCAAGCTTCTATTTCAATTTGATTTACTTTCAATAGCTAATCTTCGAGAATAATGAAAATACATGCCACTCATATACACCAAGGTTTTACAACGAAAAATCTTTAAAACTAAACGTCAATCAACCTGCAACATGTTCGCAAAACGTATACTTTTATTTTATTTTATTTTTTGTTTTGTTTAAAGTACGTTGCTTGGAGAAACTTTATCTTTCCCGTGTAAGTGAGCTAAATATGTTTACCTGTTATTCGTAGGCGATTTTTTTAAACCTACGTATGTACAAGGATAAAGTTTAATTACATTTTTAATATATACTGTCAAGATGACAACTCTCAGCAGGAAAATATTACGTAAGAATTAAGAAACCGTAGCATATTTTTTCCCGAACTTCGTGTATTAAAATTTTAATAGAATTCAGAACCAAATATTTAAGTCTGATGTTAATTACGTTCTTGTTTAAAAAGAAGCAGGAAACATAATCTAGTGTGATAACTAACATTGGCGTAAAATTTTCTTACATAGAAGAGACCAATTTTCTTGATTACTTTTTTCTCAAAAGACAGCCTTTGTGAAGATAAAAAATGTAAAACACGTGTGTGCAACAAAATTTTCACCTAAGACATCTTATCCTTAAATTTTCTATTCAACTGAAACTTAATAGTAAGACAAATCTATTTTTTGAATTGTTCTTGAAATCTATAAGGGCTCTGTTGCAGCAAAAATATTTTTAAAAGCACTATATTTTATATGACTATCGACAAATATGATAGTATAGCTTTTTAGTAAGATAGTTTTTAAATTAAAATAACTTAAATTACGTTACGGTAAACTTACGTTTTTAAATTAAAATTAATAGATAGTTTTTAAAATAGACTTTGTGAAAATAAAAATTTAAAACACATGTTTGCAACAAAAAAAAATTCTTTTACATATTAAAACCTTAAATTTTCTATTTAACTGAAGCTGAATAGAAATTAAAATCTATTTTTTAAATTGTTCTTGAAATCTATGTGGGCTCTAAAGTAGCAAAAATATTTTTTAAAGTACAATATTTTATATGACTATTCGACATATATAGCATAGCTTTTTTTAGCGTAGCAATAGCATAGCTTTTTACTAAGATAGTTTTTGAATTAAAAATTACCAAACATAAACCAAAAGTGAGCTTAAAGTTACTAAACAAAAATTAAAGTGTTTGAGAAGTGCGTAAATAAAGATATTTTCTTATTTTAACCTTTAATCAATGGGGTTGTTTCCTTCAGTGAAAAGTACTACTTCTAGTCATTGAAATGGATAGAATGAGAAAAAAAAAATTACATGGACCCAAAATACTTTCAATTTCCAAAGAGGTTTTTTTTTTTTTTTTAAATGTCCGATTTTTCAAACAAGGCGTGGTCTTTATGACGTCACAAATGATGCAATTTGGCGCATCTTTCTACTACGTTTCCACGTTATGATAATCAAGCAACGAATTAAAATTGCGCTCTGCGCTTGCTATCAACCATGTCGTTGCCAATACACGTGAATAAAGATGCGAATTAAATATTTTGTTCTGTGAATGGCAGCATTGAATGGCATTTCATCATTTGTGATGTCACACGACAGAAGTGTAGAAAAAGAAAGCGCGCCGATTTAAGTAATTTTTAAAAAATATTTAACTTAAATAAATTATTTAAAAAATGGTCAGATCCTATGTTTTTGAGCATGCTCTTTCAGAAAAAAAAAAAAAAAAAGACTTTTGAAATTTTGGAAACGACCCCTATTGTCATCGGTAAATCTCTCTGCGCAGCCTCAAAATTCTATTTCGTGTGTCGAATTTTCGTTTCGCGTTCAAACTTATGTAAAAAGTATCGAACGATAATTTTTTTGAATTCATGTATGAATGAGGTTGTTTCCATCAGTCAAAAGTATTACTTTTAGTCTCTGAAATTGATAGAATGAGCAAAAAAAAGCATGGAGCGAGGAAAATCTTTTATTTTCAAAATAATTAATTTTTAATTGATTTTTTAAGAGTTTGATTTTTTAAATAAGACGTGGTCTTTATGACGGCACAAGTGATGAACTTAGGCGCGCAATCCACTGGCGTGCTGAATGTTTACGCTTGCTGTCTACTGCGTTTCCAGGTTATAATAATCAAGAAGCAAATTAAATATTGCGCTCTACGCTTGTTATCAACCATATCGTTGCCAATACACATGAATAAAGATGCGAATTAAATATTTTGCTCTGTGAATGGCAGCAGTGAATGACATTTCATCATTTGTGATGTCATCGGCAGAAGTGTAAACAATAAAAACGCACCGATTTAAGTAATTTTTTTAAAAATATTAAACTTTAACAAATCATTTAAAAAATGGTCAAATCCTATGTTTTTAAGAATGTTTTTCAGAAAAAAATACTTTTAAAATTTCGGAAACGATCCCATTCTTTTGCTCGTAAATTATCGCTGAATTGTTCCAAGAGACCTGCCATTTTAAGTTTTACAAAATTCTTCAGAAAGATTTAAAGCTGTCCCTAAAAATTAAATGAAAAGGATGCTGTTATCGATCGCTTTCGAAAAATAAATAGCAAAGAAATATAAAAAAACAAGAAACACAATGATAAAACAAATTATTTTTAAATGCAGAATAAGCTGAGAGTGGAAAGGAGCGAGAGCTTTTTCGCAAGAATTTCATCTTGAATTTAATGCTAGAATTACGGGAGGAGTCATTTTGACCACAAGCAAACCTTTTTTTGCTAACTACTTCTCTGTATTTTCGCGAAAAGCTTAATCCTTTTTTAACTTTTCTAGCACCATCGTGCTGTGTCATGATATATAAAGTTTTCAAGAAAATTGTGTTTTATTTAAAACCCAAACTAAATGGTTGTAATTAAAATGAGGTCAGGGGTCATTTCGTCCCTTTCGAGCAAAAAAGAAATGCAAGCACATTTACCGATGCTGAAACACAGTAGAAACTTAAAAATCGTCCTATAACATATCATTTCACGAACCTGAAGCATTCATAATGTTTTTGTACATAATAAAATAATAGTTCAGAAAACTAAAAAACACGCTTTCGTAGCAAAATGAACTTAAAAGTGAAAAATAATCTTTGGATGATAGTAGTTGACTAATCACTTAATTTTAATGTAATACAAAAAAACCGTGGGGTGCTGTCTATTTACATTTTTGCATGGACAACAAATGGAAGAAATTCAAGACAACTACTATCATCCAAAGATTATTTTTCACTTTTTAGTTCATTTTGCTACGAAAGCTTGTTTTTTTAGTTTTATAAACCATTATTTTATTTTCTTATTTTTAGTTTAACTTGTTTCACAAAAAAATATTCATTTCAACATTGTTCAAAATCTTTTATATTCATGAAATTTGCCCAAAAAAAAAAGCTACTAAAGGTCTCGGGTGGCATTCGAAACGTGGTCTAACGAGCTCCCAAAAAGAGCAACTGCACCCCTTAAAGTGTAATAGCCGAGCTCTAAAAACATTCAGCTTCGCTGATAAATTGCCTGTGGAGTAATTGTCTAATCCAGCTAAACCATCTCAGTCATCGATGTATGTGTGCGGAAATCATATCTACATTACTTTGAAAGTTTGAGATGCATTTGAATAAAAGTTTTGTTCAACAATGGTCTGATCAGCAATGAATTTCCAATTGAAGGCTCACCTAAATTTTGGCATGAAATTAGTTAAAAACAATTATCTTTCATGTTCTAATTACCTTGAACATTGGAACAAACTTTGTCTGATGCAGAAAAATTAAAGGTTTTTGTATATATTTTTAAATAATTTTTGCGAGCATTTTTTAATGTATTTTCTCAAATTTTTCCTTTTTCATATAGTTGGATTTATGCCAAAATATTGATTAAAATTGGAGGATACTAGCAATTAAAAGAGTTAATTAATTAATTTAATTATAGAATATTGCATTGTCATCGGGTATGTGGTCGTGTGCCAAATTTCAAAAGAATCCGATCGCAGGAAGTGGGCGAAATTTGAGCTGCAAGATTTCGTTACAAGATACATATACATACATACATATATACAGGTGAAGCTAATAAAGCGTGTTAAAAAGAGCTCTGTTTTCAACGAAAGTTTAGTTGAAAGTGTAAAATTGGTGCCATTACTCAGAAAAAATTATATCCCTCAAATTTAGAGCCGCTACATATACATGCCGGTGCATCAGCTTAAGTTTAAGTATTTTGGATCGAATTTTTCATTGTTGCAGAGTTTGGGTTACCAGAACAATGTTTTGGGTATCGCCAAATTGACCAAAAATAATATTTTATATAATAAACAATTCACGTGCCGCTAATAATTGCTCGCAGTGAAAAATCACCAAGCACGACAACTTGCCAGAAAAGGCAACCACTCGAACACGCGCTCCGATCCAAAATGGCTGGTGCATCGGCTCGAATTTTTAGGGGTCTTAGCTCAAATAGCTACCTCCCGAGTTGATGCAGAATTGCGCTCTTTTTACTGCATTCTCAACTGTTGCTCGCAAAACATCTGGCTCCAAATCGACGATTTCTACTTCAATGTAAGCTTTCAAGAATTCCAAGGTTCGTAGTTTGTTGTGCTAAGTCCCTTAACTAATCGAGCGCTTGGGACCCGACGACAGGGATAACGACGACGAAATTCAGGCTGCGTTAAAACAACAGACTTAAAATTTGTCAAAAGAGCCGTAACAGTAAATCCACGTTCTTGATGTGTGTCGCTCCATGGCTTGTTGACAACTAATTCGCTATTTATCTACATCATAAATATCAAAGCACAGTGACATTTGGCACCATCTGCAAAAATGGCGATCAATTCAAATTATGACATTACTTTTGCGCCACCCTGTACATTATTCCCTGTAATTTATGAGCTAATAAGGTAAATGTCCGGCACAAAGATGAAACAAAAACAGTAAAGGCACTCGACAATATTAAGGGCTACTAAGGCACTCGACTATAATGTCAAAACTGCTTTCTGCAGTATTTGTCACAAATCCTTCAAACTCTTGCGCTACGAATAGAAAGTACTCAAATAAGGTACACAAAATAAAAAAAGGATTATCTGCCGTAACTACTAGATGCTATCTCAGAAAATCGACCGCCGCTTGTCGTAAATACAAAAATAACTGATTCCAAAGCACCATGGTCATCGGATAACAACCGCCCAAATCGATACTATACTATTCTTACCTCATAATATAAAGTGAATAAAACTTCGTTGAGAGAGCTTGATTGAGTTGAATGGGCTATTTATAAACGAAAGCGGGTTATTAAATTAGGAAAAATCCAGAATTTGTATTTGAAACATCTATTGGATTTTTTTCAGGATTAATTGCTACTTTAGAAATAAAATATTGAGAAAAATGGAGTCCTTAAGATTCCAAAAAAAAAAAATTGGGATCAAAGACTGATGCAATATACAATTACGAAACATCGGATTAAATACACTTTAAAGCATTTCATGTAGTTTAAAGATAATATTCATTTGTTATCTGTAAATTGCGTCATAAAAAGCATTCATTTCCAAAATATCTAACATGTAACGAATAAATACCTTTGTGCTGAAAATTCAAAAAATCAGTAATCCAACGTCAGAAAGCACAAATATTGCAAAATATTGCAGACACGTGTTTCGGTGTTACAAGGAACACCTTTTTCAATGCAAAGAAATGTGAGCTTCTGGATGAAAAGTCATCCGAGAAAAGCAACACGGTGGAACAGGAGATAGTATAAATATCAAAAACTAGAAATTAAACAAAACAAAAAAGATAAAATGACACCTGGAGGCAAAATTTATTATATAATTCATCAGGAAAAAAACCGTTAAGTAATAAATTTTCCAAGAAAACCTATAAACAATGCAAAAAGTCCAAAAATGAAACCACTCCGAATAAATTAGCAATAAATTTACCAGCGGGAAAAACTATGTATGAAAGCAATGTATCAAATGGAGAAATGCATTTAAGAACAAAGTGAAGGATAAACATATTGGAATTAGTTAATCACAAAACGAAATAAGAAAGCAAAAAATGAAAAAAATAAAAGTAAGAAATGTACGACGTTTACATAAAAAAATAATATAAAAACTAAGCCAATTTTAACAAAGGAGTCCACACAGAAGAAAAATAAGGAATTGCAGTAAGATCATTGACTAAATTAGAACGGTTCCTCAGGATGTGGAAAGATTCCCAAAAATCAAGATCCAACGAATTGGGGCATTTTTGGATAATTTGATAAGAATTAAAATCAAAAGAATGATTTGATTCCCAACAGTGTTGGGCAATACTGGATTTATTCAGCTGTTGTTTCCTCACATAGTTTTGATGTTCTTTTAACCGAAATTTCAAAGAACGGCGGGTCTGTCAGATGTATCCGAGTCCGCAATTGCAAACAATTTTATAGATCCCACAACAATTAAGAGGATGAATAGGATCTTTAAGAGAAGAGAAAGAAAGTTTATTAACATCGAAACACGTGTCTGCAATATTTTGCAATATTTGTGCTTTCTGACGTTGGATTACTGATTTTTTGTATCTAACATGGTTTTGAATTGCATTTCAGAAGTTGTTTTTTTTTTTCCTTCTTATAACTACTTCATACTGATGAAGTTTAAACATACAAAAAATAATGATGTGAAAACTTTTTCAAGCCACGCTTCGGCCAGGATAACGGTATCACAAAATCTACATACACTAATGATGACAAAGTACTAGAATATTAGAAATTCATTGCTTTAAGTATTAATTTTTTTCCACATTCTGAATATTTTTCAATCATGACTTAATATCATAAATAACTGAATAATTTGTTATTCCACACGAATTGATTCACATTGGCTCATTTTCCAGAGAAAAATATATTAAACTAACATAAATTAAGCATGCTGTAAAGAGATATAATTTTCTGAAGTAATAAATTTGATTAGTCTACCTTACGTGAGACATTTCAAATGAAAAGACTTGCTGTAACTTCGCAAATGCATGATAAAATGTTCAACTGGTTTCTCTTATTCAAAGCTTACCATCGTCTTAATTTCTGAGATAAACTGACATAAGTGTTTCATTTTAAAAAAATTAATGCGTAATGAAGCGAAACAATTATAAATAAAAGCTATATTATGGGTGTTGCGTGTTTATAAATATCAAGTGCTGGTTAATAAATATGCATATTTTTCATCTATTGTTTAATATGTGATTATACTGTACAATAAATTACTCGCTTAAAATTGTTAACTGCGGATATATCCTACGTACCATTAAAACTAACGTTGCTTCATACATGCAAAAACATGTTTTTCCACAATAGGGTTGTTTCCTTCAGTAAAAAGTAGTACTTTTAGTCACTGAAATTGATAGAATTAGCAAAAAAAAATAGCATGGACCCAGAAAATTCTTTCATTTTCTCAACAGTTATTTTTTAATTAATTTTTTTAAATGTCCAATTTTTCAAACAAGGCGTGGTCTAAATGACGTCACAAATGATGCACTATGGCGCATATTTGTACCGCATTTCCACGTTTTGATAATCAAGAAGCGAATTACAATTGCGCTCTATGCTTGCTATCAACTATATCGTTGCCAATACACGTGAGTAAAGATGCGAATTAAATATTTTGCTCTGTGAATGGCAACACAGAATGGCATTTCATCATTTGTGATGTCATCGGCAAGAAATGTAAGCAACGAAAGCGCGCCGATTTAAGTAATTTTTTAAAAATATTAAACTTAAACAAATTATTTAAAAAATGGATAGATCCTATGTTTTTAAGCATGTTTTTTCAGAAAAAAATACTTTTAAAATATTGGAAATGACCCCATTGTGTTAATCAAATTGTTTGCTCTTGTAAGCTGTGGTCATGAAAAGGTAAATTTTTATTACGTGATTTAAATATAGTCTATCTAAATGTCTTTTGAGAAATGTGAACTTCTAAAACCTAATTAATATTTCGTTATACTATGTATGAAATTCAGGTTGCATTATTAATATTTTATGCAATAACTTATTTGAGCATCACAGATTAAGTATTAGTTTACCTTGTCTACATTTGATTTTACTAAAGCCCTGTACATTCATTTATGATTTTAATTTGCGCATAAATTGAATATCTAGTCCTGATTATGATTGTGACCCACTAGTGAGTCGATTGTAGTTTTCAGTGGGTCATTACTGCCTAATGATCCGTTGTTTTTTAGTATTAAGATTGTTGTACAACTTATCATGATTTTAAAATTAATTCTGGATCGAAAAATACATTCAAATAATTTGAAGTTCAAAATAATTTTTGAAGTTTGTGTAAAAAATTTTTTAAAAAAAACAGAAAAAACCATAAGCATTTTAGCATTTTAACTTTTTGTTTTTGATCTTAAAACTTTATAACATGCTTGTTTACTAATTTATGCTATTTTCCGTAAAATTTCTTAAAAAGGAATGCCGGAAAAAGTGAATTTTCTAAAATAACAAACTTATGTGGCAAGAAATACATTTTAACTCAAGAAATGTTTACTACTGTCTGACCACGGATTGTATGGAAAGATAAACATCCGTTTTACAGCCGGAAATGGACAAATCTATTATTTTTTTACCGATGTTAGCTTTTGCAGAAGCAGAGTCTCATTCAAATGAGCGGAATACGCTCATCAAGTTTTTACTTTTCTCCTCATTCAGATAGATTCGTCTCATCTGGACGTTTGAAAATTCCACACAATCCGTGGTTGGATAGTATCTTATATAATTAAAATCTGAGCGTGTGTCTCTATGTATGTATGTCCAAGTAACTTCTCCCGAACGCCAATGAACTGACCATCGAGACAGGTATCGATGGATTAGTAATATTTCCGTCTTCATGTTTGGTTATTTAACATAATCCTCCGATAATAATTAGCGGAGATATCAATTAAAAACTATTTATTATGACTCTTAGATTTCAAAATAAAATCCATATTTTTCGAAGGCTTTCCCCAATTCAAATTATTATTCATTGCTTCATCTCAACTTTCCATAACAATGCTTTCATTAAAATTAGTAGTTGTAAGCGTGAAGAGAGAAAAAATCGTTAAATCAAAGATCTGTTGCCCTTTTGATTCTCGAATATAAACAAATAAAATTTTTTTATTGGTTTTGAGGCTTTTCCTGCTACCGGTGGATTTAAAATGTTTACTTTTTCGTTATTTTTCCCACAATCTGCCGGGTTTTTTTTTTTTTTGTCCCCCCCCCCCCGCCCCAAGCCTGAATTGTTGAACTCGCGTTACTTGACATAACTTTTATTTTCGAGGTGGACCGTGCGAAACCGGACGATGCAGCTAGTATTACTTGATTTTTAGAGCAGGAAATATCAGAAGTAGTTTAATATGGGATTAACTGTTATGCTTTGATAGTGTAATAAAGCATGTATTATTCCCCAACAGCATTATTTTTTGATGGCTTTGATTAGCTGGAAAAAATAAATAAATAAAGCGATGCAGCTAGTATTACTTGATTTTTAGAGCAGGAAATATCAGAAGTAGTTTAATATGAATTGTAAATTGAGATAAAACTTTTTATTTGGAATTTTCATATGAATTTTACAAGAGCACAACAATTAAAAAAAAAACTGATAAATAAGAAAAAAAAAAATCTCCGAAACTGTTCAGTGAACTGAATTTCATTGAAGTGAGGCTTCACTCTTAAAAAGGACGTGTAGTATTTTAAAGCGCGCGTACCTCTGACATAGGGCAATTCTCGAAAAAATGTCCCTTGCGTAACGCTAAGTTTTTTATTTTTTCCAGCTAATCAAAGCCATCAAAAAATAATGCTGTTGGGGAATAATACATGCTTTATTACACTATCAAAGCATAACAGTTAATCCCATATTTAATTAATAGTTACTTGAATAAAATAAAAAACTCATCGTCACGCACGGGACATTTTTTCGAGAATCGCCATATAGATGAATAGGAAGAGAGAGAGAGAGAGAGAGAGAAATATTTATTTTAGCTCATTAAACCCTTTAAAGACTAAACAGCATCTCATTATCAGAATGTTGAAACTTATTTTATAAGTTATCGAATTTAAATAATGGGGAGACCGGAAAGTAATGTCGTTTTTTTTTTTCAAACTAAATTTTTTAAAGTTTTAATCTTTAATCAACGATGTAACTATACCCGCGTTATCAACATTTCTTCATTTAATATGAAAAATTTTCACTCCCGGATAGATGAAAATCAATCGATTTTTGGAGAAAAATATCTGGAAATACCATCTTGGATGCATACCACGTTTTCGTCTCATAGAAAGTGTTTTGCGATCAAAAGAAAATGAAATCAATGTTGTGATTTGTGGTAACAATATTTCCAGTATTATCAGTATAAAAGGGGTCATCCTAAAACATGATAAGGCAAGGCTACACTACTCGAGGCAAACCCTGTAAAAAATGCAGGGTGCGGCAAAAAAACTCGGACAAAGTTTGCATCATCGTTTAGAAATAAATTAATATATTATCAATGAGTGTATTTTTTTTCTTTTTGTTTCTCACTTTAATTGGAATAATTATAACTTTTAATGTATCTCCTAATTTATGTATTATTTTGGCTGTTTCACAATGTCAAGCAAAAGATCTGCTAATTTAAAGTTGCTTTAGCTGGGAGAACGAGTTTGCTTAGTGTGCCTCGGCAAGCAGTATCTGATGCAATCTGCCGTTTCAAAAAGCTTGGAAATGACAATCGACTTCCGGGATTCTCGGGATTCCATGAGGTAGATTGATTTTCAAATGGGAATATATGACCGATCAGGGTGGTTTGTGGAAAAAACAGAGCTCAGGCAAAAGTTTTACAACTTACAAAAAGTTCAGCCTTTCACTGGAGTAAACAAGCTCGAGCGGCTCTAAAGTTGCCAAAAACGTTTGATATGGGCCGCAAGTTAGCGCTAGGAGAGATTCCTTTCACTGATGAGCAGCGGGGTTGTGAGGGATGCGTTCCAAGACCCCTCGCGCAAGTCGGAATTTCGCGTTGTGGAACAACGTATGTTTAGAAAATTTTTAAAAGTATACTCAATTATTTCAGACATGTGTTAACACCCCTCAAATTGTTTCAAACCATTTCTTAACTATATATTACCGTATCTTTTATAAAAAACTGACTTTTTACTGTATTTTAGAAAAAGCGTTACTATTTAACATGATTAGTTTTAGAGCACAAAACCTATGATCAATAAGATACATATACTTAAACAGTAGGGTACTTACATTAAGTACATTACTGTATTATAATATCACTGAACAGTAGATATCGTAATTTTAATTATAATTTTTAAAATGATGAAGATGATGGTTTATGCAGAGTGGGAATACTCCTATATCTGTCCTCGCTTCCATTTTCATGATGTTTGTATTTTGCTCACACACGAGCTTCACTATTTAAGATGAAAGTGCTCGTTTGGGAGCCATTCTGTTTTATCAACGTTCATACGTAGAAGGAAAGAGATCCGTTAAGAATCGGAGCGGTTATTTGTATGAAACTAAAGCAAAACGTTGTTTAGACTAAAATACAGTGTGTGAACTTTCGCTTTCAGTGATGCTAAATTGATGAAAGTCCATTCACGAAACCAATATTTAGTGTCAACGAAGCCCATTCTAATGCTCCGCCGCTCCTTTCCAAAAAATTTCGTATTGCAAGCGAGTAATTTGCGTCAGAAATAAAAAATTCATTACTCATGAAAAACTCGCGTTATAGCCATTTCGCGTAAGTCGGATCGCGTTGTAGCGGGATCCGACTGTAGTTATTTTTTAATTAATTTTTTTAAATGTCCGATTTTTCAAACAAGGCGTGGTCTTGTTTCCACGTTACGATAATCTAGAAGCGAATTAAAATTGTGCTCTACGCTTGCTATCAACCAATCGTTGCCAATACACGTGAGTAAAGATGAGAATTAAATATTTTGCTCTGTGAATGGCAACACTGAATGGCATTTCACATTTGTGATGTCATCGGCAGAAGCGTAAACAATGGAAGCGCACCGATATTAAGTAATTTTTTAAAAATATTAAACTTAAACAAATTATTTAAAAAATGATCAGATCCTATGTTTTTAAACATGCTCTTTCAGAAAAAAAAAACGTTTAAAATTTTGGAAACGACCCCATTCCTAGAACGATAGGATCTAGTCTGTAGACACTTCATGCACCTTGACCAATGCTGAACATCGACAAAATCTGAAGTTGGTCTGGGTCTGTGGAGCAATTTGCGGAAGCTACAAATAATCTCTGGACTTTGTGGATGAGGGCGTTAAATGAATCAAAAAGTGTACCAGAACATTTTAGAAGCTGTTGCGACTTATGTGGGCCAACAAGCACTTCGACCATGTTATAGACTCCAGTCTAAGTCTGAAACGGCCAGGGACGTTTCAGCATTTTCCTGACATATTATCTGTAGAGGGGACACCTTCCTCACTCCCCCTCAATCCCATTGATGGCAGTGTATGGTCTATTTGAGAGTCTTGGTTCTACCTTAAACCATACAAGAATTTGAACTCTCTAAAGCAATGTCTTTGGTGTGAATAGGATCTCATCAAAAACAACCCTGTTGTAAAAATTTCCCCGCCAAGAAAACCTTTAACTTTCCCGCACAAAAAAGAAAACCTGCATCCTAAACCCAAAAACCCTCAGCCATAAAAAGTTATGATATCTAGTTCGCCCGCCAAGTATCTGCCAAACTATCATCCTCCCTCTGCTCCTTTTTCATCACAGCTACTTCCATTAGAACCTCCTCCCACCTTCAACTCCTCAGAAATATGGATAGATCTTTTAAATTGTTTATCTTGTTTGGCACTTCACGGCAAAAGGTAGTTGATAACGACGGTAACTACATCGTTGATTAAAAATTAAAATGTTGAAAAAAATTTTTTTTTTGAAAAAAACATTACTTTTCTGTCCCCTTTAATAATTTATGAACTTTTTCTCCATGTTTCTGAGTCATTAAAATCTTAATATTAGCTAAAAAATATATTATTCTTTAAAAAATATTTTGCAATTTCATTTTGAAAACATCTCAAATGTTTCCAACACATGCTCACATCTGACTCATACTGTCACGTTTCTACTTAATTTCAAAAATACTTTTTAGTTCAATAATAAATGAATAATGTCATTATTTTTCTAATTTTTCTAACTTGAACTATAAATTTATGAAAGTTTGGAAAATAGTTGCAAATTTACATTTCAAATGAACCATTTTGACTCATATGTCCCATTAAATAACACAAAATCTTCTGAACCAGTTTTCACAAAACTTACGTCGCCATTTAATGGTTTTATGTATAAATAATGTGTATACAATACTCTCCCGAAAAGCTTAAGGTCTTTAAAAAATTACTACGATTCATGAAACTAAAACATAGGAAATAGTTACTGAATGCTTCAAATAATATTGCCGAAAATAACAATTCGAAAAAATATTTCATCATGTACGTAGAAAATTTATTTAACCTAAAAGTTCAAACACATAAGACATGTTAGTTGCGTTATCAATCAAAGAAGCAACAAAGTAAGATTTTTTTTTTTTTTTTGAAAAATCCGTAATCTCCTTTTTCATAAAATATTCCATGCAATTTTTCAAAGTGCTTATTCTAAGCAAAATATTTCTTGCACCTGCAAGCAAAAACTAGCCGCCGTATTTTTATAATACTTTTCTCCGAGTTTTTACGTATTCTTAAAGCGCATTTAATAAAGCGTTGCAGCAAAAAGATTAAATTACGTTTTTTTAGCATTTCTTACTAAAATTATGTTTTGGTACTGTTATGATTTTCGTAACTAACTAAATGTTTTTCTCATGTGCTTATTTTGTAGTAATCTTGCTGAATCAGGCGTTTATTTCATTCATTTTCGCTATTTTTTGATGCTTTATCTGGATGTATTTTTTCCTTTTTTTGCACCAGTTTTGACATAGTTAAAACATAACATAGGCGTGGCAAGAAATGTAGCTAGCTTTTTATTTGGTGTCTTATTTTTAGCAAATATTACCAAGTTTGGCGACATATCGAAGACCAAATCGGACCCCTAGTAATTTTGGTTATTACTCCATTCTCTAGCTTTTGACTAGGTTGATATGACCTCTCGTCGGCCCAGTTTCGAACCTTGCAGGTAGCCCTGGAATTGCCGGAATATTACTGAATTTTCTTAAAAAGACTGTAAATATAAGCTTCTCTGATGGGAAATTAGGCAGTTTTGGCTTTAAATTTTAGTTGTCTATGAGTGTGATTTTATTAGCAAGGTTGTCTGCGTGCTGTTTAAGCTGCGATTTTTGTCTCAGTGTTTTAACGAATTCGGAAAAAAAAATGCGTGTTTACAATGCTGTTTACTAAGGATGCACCGATTAACCAGCATTGATCGGTAATCGGCCATAGTCGGCTCCTTTGCTTATAAGTTATAATCGGCCAATTTTCACCAGTTAATCGAACGAAATGTTTTATAATTATAATTACTTTAAGTATGTCCAGAACTAGAAATTATTCTCAATGAGCTCAGAAATAATAAATAAATGTAATTTTCTCCAACAAAAGGTAACATTTCTTTACAAGTTATTAATAACAATAATAAAAACATAAAATAAAAAGGTTAAATCATTCATTTTTTTAAATATTTATTAAGCAATTGCATTTTAGTAGGAGGTTATGAAATGGTAACTTTTATGTATGTCTGTCAGTTCCACCACTCGCCCCAGAACGTGTGATCCTTCACACGTTTAGGGAGAAGTTTTAGACTGAAATATTCCGGTTCAAACGCTCAAAGTTTTTTTTTTTTTTTTTTTTCTAGTTACGGTATTCACTGTTTATGCATACAATGACAACATAATTTGATAATTTTCCTTTAAAATCACTAACTTTTTAATTCAACAAAAAAACTATTATTATAAAATATCCTTTTTTTTTCAACACTTGAAGCAGTATTAATTTATTAATTTACATTTTCTATTTCCTATTTATCTGCACATCTATCATGTGTACAAATCGGCACAAATCTCGTGTGCCAAAACTTTTCACAACACCTTACCTTTACCATCGTCCTTTAAGATTGACTTATAATTTTCGCGAAGAAAAAAATATTTTATTAAATAGCAACAAAAAGTAAAAACGTCGATGCCAAACTAAATTTGTCAAAAGATAACTACTAACTAAATATTTGAATTTTCATGTTTAGTTAACAGCATAATATAATTTTATTTAGAACTAGTTGCGTTGCATGGTGTACCTCGAAAAGAAAAGTTGTGATGGATGTTCAACAACCAAGCTTAAATAAAAGAAAATAACAATGTACAATTTTCTGTCAACGTATAGAAAACAGCAATTTTATGACTCAAAGTTTTAATTTAGTCCTCTTTGGATTTTTCTAAAGATTCAGTCATTGGTCTTAAAAGGTGTAAACATTCTGTTTCACAGATTTTCTGTTGAAAACCCCCAATGTGAATTCCTGAACATCAAAGGACTTTTACTAAATTTGTAATGATCTGACGCAAACTATTTGTAAATGGAGGCCCCACCCCCCTCCTATGAAAATCCTTGAGCATCAAAGGACCACTGTGCGAAATTTGGTAAAGATTCAAGGAAAACTGGATTTGTAAAAGGAAAACCCGACTATGGAATTCTTGAGCATCAAAGAACCTCTTTGCCAAATTTGACACACATCCAACGTAAACTGAATTTTTGTAAGGAATATAAACACAAATGCACACACATGCAATCATTGCTGTATATATAGAATGCAATTTGGGACAAGGAATTTCAACTTTTCAAATATAATTTTGAATATTAAATAGAGGATCAAATTCTACGGGAAGTCTTAACAAGAGGAAAGGGTTAAAAAAACCTTAACAAGAAGAATGGATTTCTTCGAAAGATTTATCAAAATAAAAGAAATTATCGAAAAAGACAATTATTTTTAAGAACGTGTTTTTGTTTGCACGAAGATTTTTCCAGCAACAATCTGTAGTTCCTACCATTTTAAAAAGGAATACAAATTGAATGCAAAAGAAGCTCCAAGTTTTCATGCCTTGCTCGTCGAACACATGGAATGAAGAAAAAAAAACGAATATCCTGTTTGAAATTCTACGCGTGAAACATCCACGGAAGCACCAGTAAATATGTATTGATTTTTCAAGTAGTCAAGAAAATAGAAAATGAGTTGTCACCAAACAATTCTCTAGGAAAGTATTCCTGGAATAGTCATGTTGCAAATGAAAAACTGATGCTGCATAGAAAATTTTGAAATTGCGAAACTACTACCATTTCTTAGGAATGCAAATTTGAAACATGGAAATTTTACTGCTGGTATTTTTCTCCGCTATGAAGGATTACATGTGTGTTTCTTTTTTTTTTTTTTTTCATATGAATAAAATAGGGTAAAGAATTATCAAATGGTGAAAAAGAAAATCAAAACAGCAAGAGTTTTTATCATTGGTATCACTCGATGAAACCTTTTGTTTGCACTTCTGAAGAATACTAGTTTAGAGCGTTCAAAAAGTTTTTAGCTCTTTCACATAATACTTATTATTTTGTGCTTTTTTTAAAATTATTATTATATAAATTATTTTAAAATTATTTATTTACTGGCTGTAGCGATAAGATAAAAAGGCGGGTTAAGAAGTCGCTTGTTTCATTGGTGTCAAAAAGAAAACTGTGGAGCAATTTGTCGACTTCATAATGATGGTTTCAATAAGGAAAGTAGTGTCTGGAATCCAGTGAAGCCTTGAAATATTCGAGTTAAAAACGCAAATATCTCCCGCCGTAATTAAGTTAGAGAATTTGAACAATTTTTGTAGAACGCAGTAAAATATGCTCTTTCCAACGGTATTTAATATTAATATATGCAAGTAATCCCCCTCCCCCCATATTCGGGGATTTATGTGAAAATTGGTCTTAAATTGGACAACTGTAGACGACAATTCCACTTCTCCCCCGAATGGTAACAAGACCTTCTCGGTTTTGGTGGGAGATGTGGAGTGACTTTCCATCGCCGTCCAACAAAGAAACCCTGAACAACAGCTAGCTTGATTGATATTTTGACAACACAAAATACAGTAACACCATCAAAATCAGCATTTTGTGTACATAATTAAGGTTAATTGCAATTTGGTCTTAAATTGGAATAAAAAAAAAGAACTCTTTCTCGAACTTTTTTCGAATTGGTCTTTAAGCCTTTACCAGGATCAGAAAAAAACTGAAACTTCAGCGAAATCGACCGAGTAGTTACCTAGTTTTCCGCATTAATTGCATATACCATAATATATCCATCATGACTAGGTCATAAACAGTGGCGCCCTGATAGTACGTTTAGGGATTTATCACTGTGATCTTCCAAAAAATTTCTCTACTCGGCGACTTTTGTCAGACGATTCGACAAATTATGGGACAACAATTTTTAAAAATGCATTTTTTATTACTTTTAACTGGAAAAATTATGTTTGCAATTTTTTTAATGATGCTTTTAAGTCTTTTTTCATCAGATGCAGTGCAAACTCTATGTGTGCATGCTCATATTTCATCATTCCATACAATTCCCAACTTTCAGAAATCGGTTTGGCGCACCCTGGTCATAACAGCAAACATTTAAAACCAAAGAAATGTTTCGTTTTAACTAATTTAGATCACTCTTATGTGACGTATTCATGTCGCGAATCATCCCTGAGTAAAATTCACTAAACAATTACCTTTTGAAAAAAAATAATAAAAACAAGAAAAAAGTCCAGAAAATTCATTTGCAATGCAAAAGTAGTTCCTCTACTTATTTCTCTGTAAAGTGATTAACTTGTACGTCTCCCACTTTGTCTCCTCACAAAATCCTGGTCTTCAGCTTTGGCTTTTAGCCAAACTTTTTTCTGAAAAATGTACAAAGGGTTACCTTAAAACTCTATTGATCTGAAGACAGATACATGCCTTCTTAAAAGTTCGTTGTCCTTGTGATGCGATGCGCAGAGAAATTACTTGCAAATGAGGAGCTCCGATTAAGATAAAATGTATCGATTTCAATAAGAAAGTTTATATTTTTCATGCATATATGAAAACATACATTGCGTGAATTAGGGTGCTTAGCCACAAACAGATATTGTTTTATCTCTGATTGAAATGCTGTTATGTTCAACATTTTAACTCAAACAATAGTTTCAGTGATGCACATTTTTTGTCTTTTTAAGGGATTGATGTAAAGCGATGTATAATCGAAAAGACATATATGATAGAGAATTTAGTTTTCTTCATTCTGATTTTTTCAATTTTAGAAAAGAAAGAAACATTTTTGATAGAGTAGCGATTTTAATGGCCATACAATAATGGAAGGAACGGTTTTAGAATGCCAAAACGTACTGAATCGTTCCAAATTTAATTTTAAGACCCAAAAAGGGCGTTTTTCTATAATATGAGGTTGAAAAAATGCTCACAAAAATTAGAATAAAATATCCACAGAAACCCATGATTTTTCTACATCAGATAAAATTTGTTCCAATGTTCCAAGGCAATTAGAACGTGAATTATAACTGTTTTGAACTAATTCCATACTAAAATGGAGGTAAGCCTTCAACCAGAAATTCATTGTTGATCACTGGTATTATTGAACCAAGCTTCTATTAAAATTTGTAGCGTGAAGAAATCATTGAGAAGAAACATAGAGTAGACTCTATGTAACAATAAGACTCTAATAATTAGTCATTGAGAAAAAAGATATGTTGCCATTTTTTTCTGGAGTATGAACAAACAAAATTCTGTCTTTTGTTTGAGGCTTTTCCAGTAATCGGAGGAATATTTTTTTTTTCCTTTTTGGTTATTTATCCGCATTCTGTAGGGAAGCCTTACGGATTTTTTTTTTCTTTTTTTGGTTCAAACCTGATTGTTGAACACGCGTCACTTGACCTAACTTTTATTTTCGAGGTAGACCGTGCAAAGCCGGACAACGCAACTAATTTTTAATAAAAACAGAAATAAACATTGGAACGGGCTTCAACAAGCTGCGGACTTATCTGATTTTTTTTTTTTTTTTTTTCCCCAAGAACTGCTTATTATTCTCACTTGACCAAAGTTGATGTTGCTCTGATTTTCAGGTAACAAAGACAACGAGAATAAGCTTAGCTTGTTGATTTTACATTTATTCAAAAGACAAATTTTCTTCGCCACAGTTCGCCACAGTTACAAATCGTTTGCGTTCATTCAATTTTAATCGAAATCTTACAACGAGAGATATCGAAGAAATACAATGCAAACAAAAACTTAATACTGAAAACTGGATTATTTCTGTAGTGTGCAATACTTTTAATAAATAAATAAATAAAACTTAACTATCAGCAATTTTTTGCCACAGTCAAAAAGTGAATCTTTCACACACACACACACATGTATCAAAACGAGATTTTACCAAGATCAACCCAAGCATCCACAACTGTATTTAATAAAACTCAGCTATTTCCACAGGAGAACGATTTTAAAAGCTTCAGTCCCTTAATTATTACTGCATCGGTAGTTTACGTTTGCTCTTGCGAGAGTTAATGACATTAGGCAACCCTTGCTACTCATTAGTAAAACAACTCGTCCGGTGTAGCTCCCGGAATATTAAGTAATCCCAGCTCATTAAGTTGCTTTTATATCAAAATCGCACTGAGTCTTTGCTCGAAGCTTGTGATATATATCCCCTGTGATTTGCTGCAAGCAACTAATTGCTGTATTCGATGTATTTACTTATACTCTGTTTTTCGGCAAGTCGTTTTGATCTAGAATAGTTTAAAAACTGAAAACCTGGCAGTATATCCCCCCCCCCCCGAAACAACAAAAAGAAATACGGAAGGTTTTCGCCCCCCCCCCCAATTCCATAATAAAAGCCTGTGTGTGTTTATTTTATTTTATTTTTTAAATAGTTTTTTTTTTTTTTTTCAATACTTACGATAGACCAAGGCGTAATTGCCGACAGTCTCAGTCTTTGTCGGTCAGTTCAATTTTGTTTAGAACTCTATTCGCTCTTTAGCGCCCGTGTTAAATTAATGTAGCGTTAGAAGCATGTGACACAGTTATGAATACATTATGAAGCATTTTACTACAAATCAGACCCGCATTCGTTCGCTTGTTTCTCTCAAGGTCGCGCGGATCCAGTACTTTCGCACTTTAAGGTGTAAAAAATTAAAAAGCGGAACACATTGGTTTGGATCAACTCTTTTCACAGTCAACGATTAAAATACCATTAATAAAACAGTACAATATACAGTGGCTCCCAAAAGTGTTCGTACACTTTGAAATTTTTTAGTAAAACCAAAATAACGCAAAACTGAATTTGAATATGAAGTCCAATATTTTTTCACATAATTCCTATATCATTCTAAATAAAACCCCATAGTTTTTTCAAAATATTGACGGATCTTCTTTTTGAAATGGGTCAAAAAACGAAGAGACAGAGAACTAATACGACACGAAAGTCAAGGTACTCAAATATTTCCGAATAAATTCATGATTAAAATTATCATATGTCGTTTTTTTTTATTATTTTTGCATTGTGTTGACCCTTAAAAGTCATTTGGCTTTGATTTTTTTGTTTTTTATTCCTTAATATTGTGCTTATTAATAAAATGGCTGGTATTCGTAAAAAACCACAAATACCATTCGAAATTTTTTTTCTCACAGTAATGGTAAATTGGTTTGAAATGTCTCTAAATTAGTTAATTTATTCCATTCTATAGTAGAGTACTTGAAAAAATTCTTTAAAGAAAAGAATCTCCCCGAAGACAAGGTAAGAAAAGGTCAACCGGCAAAATTGACAAAGCGTGATCGGAGATTTACAGTTTAAAAAATTATGAAAAACACACATTTGAATGCTGTAAAAGTTTCTGCAGAGTTAAATGAAAATTTTTACCTTTAATTTTCACCTAACATTGTTCGCCAAGTTGTCTGATTAGCTGGATTAAATTGGACCTCTTCCCGCAGAAGTTTCCTTGGCCGTGCGAAAAACAGAAAGCTTACGCTTTTCGTCGCAAAATGAATGATAAATAAGCTCAAAACGTTTTGGAATTAAATATGAATTCAACATTTTTGGTTAAATTGTTGCATAATTGTAAAAAGAAGAAAAAATTAGGAACTTAATCTTAAGAACTTAGTTGGACCAGTTAATTAGGACGGTGAAGGTGTTTTTGTGTGAGGGTGAATATCAGCATCAGGACTTGGTAGTTTGGAATTTTTCGATGAAATAATGAATTACGCTGTTCATTTTAATATTTTAAAAACCAATTTTAAACTCTTAGCCAAAAATTTGGTTATCGGAAACAACTTTGTTTTTCATCAAGATAACGATAAGAAGCACACTAAAATTTAGAAAATACCCCTTCAATCTTCATATTTGAACTTAATGTAACATATCTAGAGATATTTGGAGGCGAGATTACGAAAATAGAGCTAGAAACAATAAGACTCGAAGTGTGGTTGAACACTTACTCAGAAATTACGCAAAAAAAAAGAAAAAAAAAGAATGAAATTTATTCCCAGACGTTTAAGAGGTGTTGTTGGTACTGCATGATATTCTACTAAATAATAACTTAATAAAAAGTTAGATTATTCAATAATATATAGACATTTTTTAAAGTGTACAAAGACTCTCGTGAGATAAAATTTCTGGCACTTTTTAGTCTTTGATTTTTTAAAATTTAAGTTTTAATATTTTTTTTTCAAAAATTCATGTAGTTTTGTTGAAAATTGATCATAGATATTATAATTAAATACCTATTCCGAAATATTAATTCTAACCAATGGATAGGGTCCTATTTCATTGAAAGTCGTAGGTGTACGAACAACTTTTGGGAGCCACTGTATATTTATAATACATTTCATATGTACCACTTAATTAACTGCTTTACCACTGTAGTAACATTCATTAGAATAATTTATTTTTACTATTTCAATAAACAATTATTTTTAAAAAGAATTTGTTGCTTGCTTGCGGAGGAGAAGGATCTGACCATTTTTTAAGTCATCCGCGCAATGATATTTGAAATATATTTGAATTTCTTTACCTTTGAACCGTTACTTTTATTTATTTATTTATTTATTTATTTTATTTTATTTTATTTTTTTATTTATGCTATTATTCTCATATAAATAATAGCCGATGATCGAGTAACCAGTGTGTTTCAACAATGAAACTCGCGTCACGCCATGAAAATTTGATAATTTGTTTTGGTAATGTTTAACATGCAGGGAAAGGCTTAATTTTGACAAGGCTGAACTCGATCCGGTAACTTAACTGTTTTACTGGTAAGACTGTGTCATTTCAGGGGAACGAAGAAACCAAAACAATTAACGCTATCTACCGGAGTTTAGGGTTAATCCACTGGTGTTAGGGTTAAAATTTCAACTATCAAAATTAAGGCCCCTATATACACGAGCCGACGCATCAGCTTAAGATTAGCCATTTTGGATCGGAGGGCGTGTTTGAGTGGTTGTCTTTCTGGCGAGTTATCACGTTTGGTGATTGTTCACGTTGGGCAATTATTAGCGGCACGTGAGTTGTTCATTAAATAAAATATTATTTTCCCAAATTTGGCGAACTTTGCTGTGATAACCCTAGCAGTGCAACAATGAAAAATCCGATCCAAAATGGTTAAACTTAAGCTGATGCGTCGGTCTATCTATATAGCGGCTCTAATCAAAATATCAGCAAACAGGCAGTGGCTTCTCAAATGCAGAAACAATTTTCACCCGTCATACCATGACGGACGATTTTCTGGTATGATAAATAATTATAGCATACTTTTTTTTTTTTTCAGTTTTTAAAATTGTTTACACTGCACTTGGTAGAATAACTCTCATAAAATACGCGTTCCACCAAAAAAAGTTCCTTTTACTGCTTGCAGTTTTGAAAGGTGTAACGTATTAAAGGGGAATTCTTCGAAAGTTTTAAGGGTCCGAACTTATTATTCTACAGTGCTTTTTTTTTATAGAGAAAAAAGAAAATTTTATACCCGATTCTTAATTTTGTTTCTTCTACCGTAAAATGCATGATAAGAAAATTGACAAAAAATTGAACTAAGTGCGTGAATCAAGAAATTTATTGTTCTTAATTTAGTTTTGTTCCATTTAAAGTTTTATCAAATAATCTAACTTTAGATGCAAACAGAGAGAGAGAGAGAGAGATAAATGTATTTGGTCTTGCAATCGCCACCGAAATTTGTGGGCATATTTTGGGGAACTTTATGGCAGCGTTCGTAACGTGTTTATGCTTCAAAGTTCAAAATACATTTCCTGTTTTATATATTTGCTACGTTTTATTAAAAATAAATATTCAAGTCATAGCAGCTTCGGATAAACTTTGCTTCTTTTTATTGAAGTTTAAAATTAGACCCATAAAACTAGCAGATTTTAGTACCAACAAATATAAAAGTTTCTGAATAGTACTTTGAGTAATACTTACTTGGTTTCATCTAAGTGGGGTCGTTTCCGAAATTTTAAATGTATTTTTTTCTGAAAAAGCATGCTTAAAAACACATGAATCTGACCATTTTTTAAATAATTTGACTAAGTTTAATATTTGTAAAAAATTATTTTAATCGGTGCGCTTTCATTGTTTACGCTTCTGCTGATGACATCACAAATGATGAAATGCCATTCACTGATGCCATTCGCAGAGCACAATATTTAATTCGCATCTTTACTCACATGTACTGGCAACGATATGGCAAGCGTAGAGCGCAATATTAAATTCGCTTCTTGATTATCATAAAGTGGAAACGCGGTAGACAGATGCGCCAAAGTATACATCATTTTTGACACCATAAAGACCACGTTTATTTTCAAAATCTCACATTTAAAAAAAATAATTAAAAATCAAGCGTTGAGAAAATGAAATTTTTTCTCGCTCCATTTATTTTTATTTTATTTTTATTATTTTTTATTTTTTGCTTATTCTATCAATTTCAGTTACTAAAAGTAATACTTTTCACAGAAGGACACAACCCCATTCTGAACAAGATGAGTTTATTTAACATTCATGCTTTCAAAACTATTACGGTAATAAAATTTAACTTATAAAAAATAAAATGCTTTAAAATAATATTTGGATAATCTGAGTTCAAATTTTTAATAACCATTGCCGACCCTCTTAGTTTTCTCTCTTTTAACCTTTCGCTGAAAAGGTGAGGTGTCTTTCACACCAGCAGTTGGCATTATCTCAGAAGTTGTGCGAGATATGAGGGAAAAGTCGTCTGCAAAATTGTTTAGAATCATCAAATTAAGAAAACACTGACGTCTTCAGCACAGTACCTATTTCACCTAAACCCCACTTTTATGACTAAAGCAGGGACGTATTTAAGGGGGGAGCCGAGGGGGCCCTGTCCCCTCCTAAAATAAATTTGAAGTCACTTATTGTGAAACATAATTTAATATTTTAAAACTTAAATTTCGAATTTTCTCATAACATTCGGCTTGAGACCCTCCCAAAATAATATTCATATATGCTCCTGGACACAGGGTTGACGTTTAGAAGTTATTGGGGAGACAACGGATTTTAGCCGCACCCTTGTCTTCTTCGCTACGTTCCACAGGGGTGCTCACATGGGGGGGGGTCATGGCGCAGACTACGCCATTTTAGAGGGGGAGTGTTTTGAGGGGTATTTTTCTTATTTTCAGGGGGAACTCTTGCTTTTGGGTGGTCTTCGCGATATTTAGGGGGTTGCGCCCTTAATCTTAGGGGGTGGGCACCCCTGTGTTCCATATTTCCCTCCTCTGGCCGTTTCTTCCTTCCTTTCTTTATATGGTCTTGCCTCAATCAAACAGTGATTTCAAGCTAGGTAGAGATAATCGCATATCATTTAATCTTATTTAATTACCATATTCTTGTTGAAAATGACTGGAAATTTATCAAACAAAGGCATCCTGAGGAACGCAGAAAAGAAAAGGAGCGAAGCAGAGTTACGGTTCGTAATCCTCACATTTTCAGGGTTAGCATAAAAGAATATAACAGTTTTAAAAATTCATATTTCATAAACTATTACACATTTACCACTATAAATGATTCATAAAAATAAAAATTGATTGTATAAGTTTTTTTGAACGTATGTAACTACTTAAACGGGGCCACTACACAGTAGTTACTACACGCATAATAACTACTGTATTAGGATTGGCAACAATAACAATGTTAAAGGCAAGACCTCTTAGGGTGTTTTCCCTCCCCCCCCCCACACACACACACACTTCGCTGCGCCACTGACGTGACGTTCCGCAACGATGGATTGGCCGTGCGGGTGATAATGGTTTACCCTTTATGGCGTTAGCCAGACAGATCCCCAAACCTAACCCCATGTATTTTTTTTTTTTTTTTTTTATAACGGGGTTTCGTCAAAGACAGTGTTTATGCACTACCGTTGCCTACGACATTGCAAGAGCTAAAAAGATCGCATATGTGTTACATTACGAAAAATTGACAGTGAAACACTACAAAATGTATGTTAGATGTGTGTCGCGTTACGAAAGGCGGACACATTAAACATTTGTGAGTAAAAAGAAACTTGGACAGTTTATCTTTTTTTTATGTATTATCTATAGTGCTAAGTGTAATAGTTTATGAAATATAAATTTTTAAAACCGGGATAATATTTTATGCAAACCCTGTATTATAAATGCGGAAGTGAGTTTGTCTGTTTGTAATGATTTCACGCTCGTTAATTACTGAACCAATCATATTTAAATTTTGCATACACGTTTCCATGGGTGTAGAATAGAACGCACGGTACTTTTCATTTGGAAAAACGAATCTGTTCGTTTCATCGTATTCATTAAAATGCACTTTGTCACAGAACATAAGACGCACCCAGAAGAAATTGAGTCACATTCACGAAACTCGGCACAAATGTAATCTGGTCAGAGACATGTACTGTGCGCATATCAGATGCGCAGCTACATGAGTTTGAAAGCATGATTGCTCTTGCTGTTTGGAAATCATGCTTTCAAACAAAATTCTAATGAATGTGTCGACTTGAAAGGACGCTATTGTGATTAGAGGTGTTTTTGAGGCGTACAGGATATAGGTTCTAATACGAACAATTGTTGGGTTTTGAGAGGATCGTACAGTAGGTTACAGAAACGTAGGTTGATTGTAGTATCGAGTTGCTTTGTGTTGGTGACATTAGTGGATTACATAAGCGGTAGTTTAACATTGCGGAGGGTTATGGGCGTCTTAAGAATAGAATTAAGAGGGAGGATCGTGCAGCTAAAAAGCGGCTACTTCTGGCCCAGCTGTGTCACCAGTATCGATTCGATGCCATTTACCACCTTCTAGGTGTCCGGTGCAATCACAGAAAACCATTCGGAGCCAACTGGTCAACGTTGATTTACGAAGCAGCGTCCAATAAGACGCCTACCTACCCGACATCATGGGCAGCGTCAATTTTATATTCGCCCAACTTAGGAAAAACTGGCTGTTACCTACTGGAGGCATGTGATCGTCAGCAATGAATACCGTTCTTTTGAGCAATTACGATTGCTTATTTGCTTTCCATTTGACTGTTTTGAGGTCCTTTCATTCCGCTCAAAACTACTTCTATCCGCCGGGTTCATAGCATACGAAAAGACTACAACCGGGCGAATTGCTTTTCTGGTCGAAAAAGGGAGACGAAACTCGCAAACGGTCGGAATTGCTTGCGTGACGTCATGATTCCGACCCGCTTCGCTTTCCGCCCAGACGAACTTCGGCAAAGTTCTTTCGTTTAAGGACTCCTGTAACAAAATAATCGCTTAAACCGCTGGCTCATAAGATGCAGAGAATTTGAATTCGATCATCAGAACTTAAGCTTTAGGTCATTTGAACTTCAGAAAAGATTTCTGCTTTCAGAAAAATTTTCATTTTTTAAATTATTTCAATGGGTATGTTCGAGTACAGCAACCGATTATCTGGTTGGTTCATTTGCTGACGTCATCGCTGATTGTCCCAATAACGTTTACATTTTCAATCGGCGAACCGGTAGCTGAATCAGAACGCACTAGATAAATTAATGAAGGACGCCGTATGTATCGCTCGTCTGCGACTCATCGGCTAACCATGGTTGATCGGTTGCTCTGTTAGATTATATCCAATGATAGAAGTTTGGCTTCGTTCGCATGGAGCTACCGGTCAACCGCGGTTGGCCATTGATGACGTCAGTGGATGATTTGATAACATAGCGATTTGTGTCCATAAGTTTTTTTTTTTTTTTTTCATCAACCGATAACTCTATGCTTACGTTCGACGAGCAGGACCGGTAGCAACAGGTTGGTTAATCACGTGACAGCAATGACGTCAGCGGTTACTAACCGGCTGTTCACGAACCAATGCTTCATCGAACGCTTTCGGTTGCTCACCGGTTACTTGCGCAGACATGACGCAGACGCCCAGTAAGCAAAATATCTTGCCTCAGCATTGCATAAAGTTTGACATGCAAGAAAAATCATCTTGCATTAATGCTGCCTCTATATTGTTATGTTACTCCATTTATGCTGTCGGCAGGCTGCCACAATATTGACTGACAAAGTGTATGCAGCATAATATCAGGAAAATATCAAGGTAGGCTGCTTTTGTAATCTTGCGTATTGATATGACAGGATAATATCAAGATGTTGTCATGACAGCATGAAATCAAGGTCTAGGCAAGATGATCTTGCTTTTGTAATATTGCATACGTATTGATATGACAGGAAAATGTCAGGATACATTGACGTGACAGTACGAAAGCAGTACGTTTGCAAGGTGTTTTATCCATTCATTTATTTGTATTATTTTCACTTTAAACTCGAGAATTAAATTTCATTCTTTGATTATTTCTGTTATTCTTCAAGATCGTTTTCTAGCCTAAGAATATTTTCTTATAGCTGACATCTGATTGGAAATTCATATAAAGGTTTTAATAGTACTCGCAATTTAATTTAAAAAATGAAAGTTTCTTCGTTTTGCGTAATACTTGACTCTTTTTTTTTAATTCATGCTTCTAATCTTTATACATAAAGGACTAATCTCTGTCCGGATGTACGGGGTAAACTTCAAAACTACTGGAGGATTTTAACCATTTTTTCACCATAGATAGCTACATAATTGGGGAACAACTTAGGCTATAATTTATCGCTAAAAAACTTAGTCTAAGAACGTTGTGATCGAAAACAGTAAATGTCATGTAATTTCCACATCAAATGATTAAAAATTAAACCCATTGTTTCGAAAATTCGTTGCCTAACAACAGCAATATTAAAAGTAATCATAATGTAAATTTTGAATCAAGGCCTCTCTGGAGCAAGCATGACATTGCTTTCTTAGGAATTGCATCCTCATATTTATACATAAAGGACTAATTTCTGTCCGGATGTCCGGGGAAAACTTCAAAACTACTGGAGGGATTTTAACCATTTTTTCACCATAGATAGCTACATAATCGGGAAACAACTTAGGCTATAATTTATCGCTAAAAAACTTAGTCTAAGAACGTCGTGATCGAAAACAGTAAATGTCATGTAATTTCCACATCAAATGATTAAAGATTAAACCCATTGTTTCGAAAATTCGTTGCCTAACAACAGCAATATTAAAAGTAATCATAATGTAAATTTTGAATCGAGGCCTCTCTGGAGCAAGCATGACATTGCTTTCTTAGGAATTGCATCCTCATCTTTATACATAAAGGGCTAATCTCTGTGCGGATGTTCGTGATAAACTTCAAAACTACTGGACGGATTTTAACCATTTTTTCACCATAAATAGGTACATTATCAGGGAACAACTTAGGCTATAATTTATTAATTAAAAACTTAGTTTAAGAACGTCGTGATCGAAAACAGTAAATGTCATGTAATTTCCACATCAAATGATTAAAAACTTAGTTTTAAAAAGTTATGTTGGAAAACAGTAAATTTCATGTAATTTCCCTTATGTTATGATTAAACATAGAGTAAAGAAATATACATAGAGAGGCCCCGTCTATGGTAAAAAGGAGATGAAATTGAAACCGGAATTATGGGATACAGCGGTGCAATGATGAGCGGGGTTATGATAACGTGATCGCTTCGCGGGTATAGTTTTCACCAATCTTGCAAAGAGACCGTATAACGTAGCTGGCCAATTGGTTTGCATTTTAATTCATGTTTTAATGCAATTTCAAAAACGTGCTTCATAAATTTGCACTAATATCTCAGTTTAAATTAACAACCAATTCAGATTCAGTAATGGAATGTTTTGAATCAAGATATATCGTAAAATACTTAGCAAAAAGCTAAGGATCTTGGGATACAGCGGTGCAACTTCCGGCTTCAATTTCTTAGCATAGCAGGGTCTCTCTATGTAATTTCTTTACTCTATGGGATTAAATATAAAATCCATTGTTACAAAAATTCATTGCCTAACAGCAATATTAAAAGTAATCATAATGAAAATTTTGAATCAAGGCTTCTCCGGAGCAAACATGAGTTAAAAGTCATTTAAACATTTGGAAACTCTACTTTTCGCACCCTGATCGAAACATAGTAGAGAGTTTTTTTTTTCTTTGAGTGTGTTTACTATTTAATTAAATGAAGCAAGCGCACGGTTTTTTTTATTGATCTTTGTTTTTGTTAGTTCATATTTTGGAAATTCTTTAAATTTTTATATGCTTAAATTCGCGCTTTCGTTTCTAAATGAATATTCGTTGGTTCTTTATACTTGTTGCTATTTTACTTTTATGGGTAAGGAAGAAGTTCGATTTTTAATCAAGTCAAAGCGATGTGTTTTGAGTTCTTTCAGTTAAAACAGAAAACGAAAGAAAGAAGCGATTGTTTCTTATAATTATTACTGACCCTGGCAACGCCAGGTATTTTTGCTAGTTGTATTATAAAGACATAAATGCCTAGTTAATAATAATTGCGGAAGTTTTTATAGCACATTTAAGAGTAAAAATAGCAAAATAATAAATAAATAAATACAATAAAGTACATTTTCAAATGGATGTCAGCATTGAAAATATCCCATGGACAAAACATATGAATTTATCTTAAAGAATAACATAAATAACCGTTGTATAAAATTAATCTTACTCGTGAGATTGAAGTGATAATAAGAAACTCTGGGCTTCATGTCCTTTGTTTTAAAGTCTAGGGACGAAAAAAGTTATTTTCGGCCATTTCTAACATTGATCGCACATCGTCTGCGATATGTCTTGTTTAGTACTGTATTAATAAACAAATGCAGTTATCAGTCATTCATAAGTTATTCCTAAAACAATACTATTCCACACTAATAACTAAGCAACCAACTTAACGAAGCCTAAAGAATGCAACGCCACGTGCATCTCCTATGAACCGACTGAATGTGCTAGCAATGCGAGGGACGCTGGGTAGAAAGAACTGTGCGCATGCGCAAGTATCAACGAAGGTCCACCTGTTTTATTGTGTACTAATAACCTTCACGGCGACAGCATGAAATCAATATCATCTTGACGGCGTCAACATGTATGCAATGTTGTTATTGTAAGGTAATATCAATATTGATATTTTAAGATGAATGCAATGTTGCATACGTGTTGTTATTGTAATATTGCTTTTTAATCTTTATGCAAGCTTTATGCAGTATGAAACACGTCAATATTGAAGCCGTCAGTATAATATCAAGATCTGTCAAGGTTGATGCAAGAAATTTTGCTAGTAGGGCGAATAACAGGCAGGTAAAAAATACATATTGTAACGGATTCGGTGCGACTTCCACTTTCTTGAAATGAAGACACAGTTCTTGATAAAAACACAGGAAATTTATTTACACTATGTACAGGAAAGATCGTCAACAACTGCTAAATTATTCATCAGCAATTAAGCAATTATCACAAAACACCGTAAACTCAACGTTTACACACGTATTTACTTCCAAATACGAAAACAACACAGCGAAATGCCTCGCAATAAAGAGAGCAAAAATGCTCTCAGTTCGAAATATCAATCGAAACTCCATCGCTAACGGCTTTTCCATCGGTTTATCCATCGGTGTTTCCATCGCTAACGGCTTTTATACACATCGAAGAATTTTCCACAACATTCTTTCTGCTTCGAGAAATGCGTAGACCGTTATCAAATTTTATCAATGAAAAGAAAAGAAAATAGGGGTCGTATACTTTAGCCGAATGAAAAGGGGTTGTATATTCATTACGGGAAACTATTTACAGGTTACGTTACTACAATAATTACTATTTACAGGATTTGTAACATTGCCCCCTTCCTAAGGACTGCACGTCCCGGGCAGTACAATCCCCAGAAAGGGTGCCAAACTTCTATCACAAGTTTACAAATATACACATTAATTAATAACTAACAGATACAGAAAACACAATAATAACAAGAAATATTACTAAACATTAAAAGCAAAAATTATCTACAACTTTTATGTGATCAACCATGGTTGCTTACGTAATACTCATGAACTATGGCCATAGTATGGGGCTAACCGATCATAATGTACAACCCTAGGTTTTGCATTAGGTGATTTTTTGATCCTCACTACGACGTCATTTAGTCGGTTAAGGACTTTGTAGGGTCCATCCCAATGCGACTGCAATTTGGGTGACAGACCTTTCCGTCGGATGGGATTCCATAACCAAACCTTGTCGCCTTCGTTGAATTCATGTCCAGTAGACCTTGTGTCGTATCGGGTCTTCATCTTCTCCGCCGCGATGTTGATTCGCTCTCGTGCGAAGTTATGAACGTCTTCCAATCGGTCCTGGAGATCCCGGATGTACTCCTCAGGCGATGCAGGCGCATCCGGAGGACGACCGAAGACGAGATCACAAGGTAGCCGAAGCTCTCGTCCGAAGAGCATCTGAGATGGGGCAAATCCAGTTGTCTCGTGGACAGCACTGCGGTAGGCCAGCAGGAACAAAGGTAGCTTCTTGTCCCAATCCTGTTGATTTCTGGATACCATAAGCGAGAGATTATTTAGGATTGTGCGGTTAAATCTCTCCACCATGCCATCCGATTGTGGGTGTAGTGGTGTTGTCCTAGTTTTCTCAATTTCGAAAATTTTTCATAGGCCCTTAAACACAGCAGAGATGAAATTCCTCCCTTGATCGGAATGAATCTGCAAAGGTGTTCCGTATCTCGAGATCCAATGTTGAACTAGAGTCTCTGCTACGGTGGTAGCCTCTTGATCTGGAATGGGATATGCTTCCGACCATTTGGTGAAGTAGTCGATGGAAACAAGAATGTATTTGTTCCCATCAGCAGTTCTTGGTAGAGGACCCAGGATGTCGATCACAATTCGTTCGAAAGGAGCTCCAACTTTGTACAGATGTAGCTTCCCTCTGCTTCTTTTCTTCGGTCCTTTACGAGCAGAACAGGCGTCACAAGAGTGGCACCACTTCTCCACGTCATCCTTCGCCTTGCTCCAGAAGAAGCGCTCCCGAACTTTATTGAGGGTTTTCAAGACACCAAAATGTCCTCCAGTCGCACTACTGTGTATTTCTTTCAGAACATCTGAAATCCTTGATCGGGGAAGTAGTAACTGCCACCTAGATGTTTTGCCGTCGTCAGATTCCCATTTTCGGTGTAGCACGCCGTTCCGTAAATGGAGCGAGTTCCATAAAGCCCAGTATCTTTTTGTTGCAGGACTGAAGATGGAAACGTCCTGCCAGCTAGGTCGCCGACTGTCACTTTCCATGAACTCCAAAATTGGTTTTATGTCGGGGTCATCAAGTTGATCTTTTCGAACTTGGTCGTCACTCCATGGATCAGGTTCTGATGATATTGGAGTCACTGTCACCTGATAGGCGGTAGGGTTAGTCGTTCCATACTGTTTCTCGATTCGGGAACAATAGTGGCAGTTCTCAGGACAGGGTCTCCTTGATAAAGCGTCAGCATTACCGTGAGATAACCCTTTTCGATGCTTGATCTCCATGTCATATTCCTGGAGCCGCTGTATCCATCTGGCTATCTGACCTTCCGGATTTTTGAAGTTCAAAAGCCAAGTTAATGAGGCATGATCTGTCCGAAGCAGAAATTTTCGGCCGTAGAGGTAATGATGGAAGTGTTCTACAGCTTTCACTATGGCCAGTAACTCCTTTCTGGTGACGCAGTAATTTCGCTCCGACTTTGATAAGCATTTGCTCCAGTAAGCGATGACATGTTCATTTCCGTCAATTTCTTGGGATAAAAAAGCTCCGATACCCTCGTTGCTCGCATCAGTGTCTAGGATGAAGGATTTTTCAGGCTGAGGATAGGCGAGAATAGGCGTTGATGTTAAAGCCTCCTTCAGTCGTAGAAATGCATCTTCGCATTCTTTGGACCATTCAAACTTTTGCTTGCTCTCCCTCAGCTTATGCAAAGGTCGTGCAATGTTGGAAAAACCCTTTACAAACTTCCTGTAGTACGTGCAGAGCCCCAGGAAACTTCGCAGCTGATGGATGTTTTCGGGACGACTCCAACTCTTGACTGCAGATACCTTTTCTGGATCGGTTTGTACACCTTCAGAAGAGATGATGTGACCAAGGTAGCTAACTTCCCGGCGGAAAAAATTACATTTGGACGGGCTTAACTTCAGATTGGCTTCCTTAAGCTTTCGCAGCACCTTCCTAAGATTTGCCAGATGTTCTTCGAAACTGCGTCCCACGATGATGATATCGTCTAAGTAGACCAGACAGGATTCGTAGGAAAGTCCTCTTAATACTGTCTCCATAAGACGCTCGAACGTAGCTGGTGCATTGCAGAGGCCGAAGGGCATCACTTTGAACTGCCATAAGCCTTGTCCAGTTGTAAACGCTGTCTTCTCTCGGTCATCAGGGTGTATCTCAACCTGCCAGTAGCCGCTCTTCAAGTCCAGTGTCGAAAACCACTTGTGTCCGGAAAGAGTGTCCAAGGTGTCGTCTATCCGCGGAAGAGGGTAACTGTCTTTCTTGGTGATTTCATTCAGCCGCCGGTAATCGACACAAAATCTGGTGGAGCCATCTTTCTTTCGGACCAAGACGATGGGAGACGCCCAAGGACTGGATGACGGTTCGATTACATCGTTCTCCTTCATCTCTTTCAGGAGGGTCTCAACCTCTTTCTTCTTGGCGAACGGTAGTCGTCTTGGATGCTGTTTAATAGGGGGGTGTTCTCCAGTGTAGATCCTATGCTGCGTTAAATTTGTCCGGCCAACATCCTCCGATGTAGAGGAAAACAGATGCTTGAAGTCGTCCACCAATTGTTCCGCAGCAGTTCTTTGATCTTTCGATAATGACGCACTCCCAATTAACTTTGATGTCAAGGACTCAGAAGACACAGTTTCGGGGGAATTGATTCTCCTAATGATGCAGTTTACTGGAGTACAAGTTGCTAACACTTCACCTTTCCGAATATTCCTTGGTCTTTCACTCACGTTGGCGACTCTGACAGGAATTACATCCTTAGAAAGGTCCACAAGCGTAGATGCTACCAGCACTCCTTTTAGGTTATTGCTTAGGTTAGGGTATTCAATGAGTCCAAATCGAAAACTATTGCTTTCTTCAAGGGAGCCAGGTATTAATGATTCTGACCTTGAGGGAATCGATAAATCTGTTTGGGCTATTATTTGATGAGCGGATTTTACATCACTTTCTGCAGGGAAAACCGCTATGTCTTCTCTCATCGAGTGCAGCTCATTAGTCTTGAAGTCGAGAGTGAAGTCATATTTCTTCAAAAAGTCCAATCCGAGAATGAAGGGGTCCGTGATATTAGCGACGAATGCCGTATGATGGTAGGTGGCATTCCCAAACACTATTTCCAGTTCCACTTTACCGTCAATCTCGATTTTGTCACCTGTCACAGTCTGGAGACTTACGTGTGGCGATGTCCACAGCAGTTTCAATCCAAATTCACGAGCCACATCTGTCCTAATGATTGTCACATTGGCTCCAGTGTCAACAATCAGTCTGCAGGGGTTCCCATTTACATGTGCGTAAATGAAAAGTCCATCACTGCCACTACTAGAAGAGGAAATCTGCAGAGCTCTGGTGGTGGTGATTTCCTTCCCTCGTGTAGCTTGGCGAGCCGGACAACTCCTTCGCAGGTGTCCTTCACTACCGCATTTCCAGCACTTCTGCTCATGTTTCTTTTGGGCTGTTATGCTGCTCAGATGTCTTGCCAAGTCACCGAGTTGTCTCTCAAGTTCAGCGAGGTGGGAGTACCTGGAATCAGCCTCATCAGCTTCCTGAGTCCGGATTAGATGGCGATACACACGGGTTGCTTCTTGGGCGGCCTCGTATCTCATCGCATACACAACAGCAGAATTCAGGTCTTTGACATCCGCCATCCGTAGAGCTTTCTGGATTTCCGGATCTCGAACCCCGTCGATGTAGTAGTTGAGTGCCAGGTTGTCTCGAACATCCGCTGGACAGTCGCAAAAAGCAAGATGAGACAGTCTCTCGATGTCCGCCGCAAGCTCTTGCAGGGTTTCCCCGGTTTTCTGGAAACGGGACTTCAACTGGAGTCGGCTGAAATCTTTCTGGCACTTCTCACCGAAGCGAAGCTCCAACGCAGATGTGAGGGCGGCGAAATCCAGGCGCTGGCCGTCCGGAAGGGTCTGAAGAATGTCCGCTGCGTCACCTCTCAGGGATGCTGCAAGATGGCAGGCCTTGGTAGCAGAGTCCCATCCGTTCGCTTCCGCCACTATCATGAATTGGGTCTTGTACACCTGCCACGAAGTTTTCCCATCAAATGTGGCAAGTTTAATCGACGGTCGAGCAACCGATGTGGGAGCGCCGAACTGTACAGAGCTGCTTTCCGCGGTCGCCAATCTCCTTTCCAGGTCTTTAAAGATGTCTTCTTTAAGTTGATGAAATTTTCTATCTTCTTCTTCCAGTTTATTTTCTACAGCATTGCATCGGCCTTCAACGTAACTTAATTTTTCTTCAAATTTTTCTTCGATTTTATTTTCCACTGCGATGAATCGGCCTTCAACAGCCTCAAACTTTCCTTCAATAGCATCAACTCGATGCTCTATCTCATTAAATTTATTTTCCATCACAGTCTTTACCGAAGTAAGATCGTTTTTAATTTCCTCTTGGTTAGAAACTAGGTCATTTTTCAGCACCGTTAAATCACTTTTCAATTGGTTTTGATTAGCCGCCATATCATTTTTTAATTGTTCTTGATTAGCTGCCATATCATTTTTTAATTGTTCTTGATTAGCTGTAAAACTTGCAGTCAAGTCACTTTTTAATTGTTCTTGATTAGCTGTAAAACTTGCAGTCAAATCACTTTTCACAGAGGTGATTGCGTCAAGAAGTTGTTTTAATTGTTCATCCATTGCGTAATCACCATAAAAACAAAGTCTATAAATTCAAACAGTCTTTATGAAAAAAATGTCCAAAGTCACACTTACTCCAAGAAAGTCCCGAAGAAGCCCCACGTTAGGCGCCAAATTGTAACGGATTCGGTGCGACTTCCACTTTCCTGAAATGAAGACACAGTTCTTGATAAAAACACAGGAAATTTATTTACACTATGTACAGGAAAGATCGTCAACAACTGCTAAATTATTCATCAGCAATTAAGCAATTATCACAAAACACCGTAAACTCAACGTTTACACACGTATTTACTTCCAAATACGAAAACAACACAGCGAAATGCCTCGCAATAAACAGAGCAAAAATGCTCTCAGTTCGAAATATCAATCGAAACTCCCCTGTTTATCCATCGCTAACGGCTTTTATACACATCGAAGAATTTTCCACAACATTCTTTCTGCTTCGAGAAATGCGTAGACCGTTATCAAATTTTATCAATGAAAAGAAAAGAAAATAGGGGTCGTATACTTTAGCCGAATGAAAAGGGGTTGTATATTCATTACGGGAAACTATTTAGAGGTTACGTTACTACAATAATTACTATTTACAGGATTTGTAACAATATAATTGGTCAAAAATGTCACGTGGTTCCATCAACCAATCAACCAGCTAGAGTTGCGGTCGACCGTAAGATCAACCGGTGAGGCTCATAAAACCATAGACTAATAATTAAAAATAGACCGAGCTATGGCAACCCTTTTGCTGCTCATAAACCAAACCATGTGACTGGTGGATATCCTAGCAACAGCGGGCGTTGATCGTAGCTGACGATCAACGCCCGCGAGAAATAAAATAAATAGTATCTCATCAAAAACAACCCTGTTGTAAAAATTTCCCCGCCAAGAAAACCCTTAACTTTTCCGCACAAAAAAGAATCACACATCCTAAACCCAAAAACCCTCAGCATTAAAAAGTTATGATATGTAGTTTGCCCGCCAAGTATCTCAGCCAAACTATCATCCCTCTTCTCCTCTTTCATCACACCTACTTCCATTAGAGAAACTTCAGTCATTCATAAGTTATTCCTAAAACAATACTATTCCACACTAATAACTAAGCAACCAACTTAACGAAGCCTAAAGAATGCAACGCCACGTGCATTCCTCTGAACCGACTGAATGTGCCAGCATTGCGAGGGACGCTGGGTAGAAAGAACTGTGCGCATGCGCAAGTATCAACGAAGGTCTACCTGTTTTATTGTGTACTAATAACCTTGACGGCGACAGCATGAAATCAATATCATCTTGACGGCGTCAATATGTATGCAATGTTGTTATTGTAAGGTAATATCAATATTGATATTTTAAGATGAATGCAATGTTGCATACGTGTTGTTATTGTAATATTGCTTTTTATTCTTTATGCAAGCTTTATGCAGTATGAAACACGTCAATATTGACGCCGTCAGTATAATATCAAGATCTGTCAAGGTTGATGCAAGAAATTTTGCTAGTAGGGCGAATAACAGGCAGGTGAAAAATACATATAATTGGTCAAAAATGTCACGTGGTTCCATCAACCAATCAACCAGCTAGAGTTGCGGTCGACCGTAAGATCAACCGGTGAGGCTCATAAAACCATAGACTAATAATAAAAATAGACCGAGCTATGGCAGCCCTTTTGCTGCTCATAAACCAAACCATGTGACTGGTGGATATCCTAGCAACAGCGGGCGTTGATCGTAGCTGACGATCAACGCCCGCGAGAAATAAAATAAATAGTATCTCATCAAAAACAACCCTGTTGTAAAAATTTCCCCGCCAAGAAAACCCTTAACTTTTCCGCACAAAAAAGAAAACCTGCATCCTAAACCCAAAAACCCTCAGCCATAAAAAGTTATGATATCTAGTTTGACCGCCAAGTATCTGCCAAACTATCATCCTCCCTCTTCTCCTTTTTCATCACAGCTACTTCCATTAGAACCTCCTCCCACCTTCAACTCCTCAGAAATATTTATAGATCTTTTAAATTGTTCATCTTGTTTGGCGGGAAGCTTTTTGCTCACCAAGCAACCACTTCACTTTGAAAAGCTTCCCGCCAAACAAGATAAACAATTTAAAGGATATATTAATATTTCTGGGGAGTTGAAGGTGGGAGGTGGTTCTAATGGAAGTAGGTGTGATGAAAGAGGAGAAGAGGGAGGATGATAGTTTGGCTGAGATACTTGGCGGGCAAACTACATATCATAACTTTTTAATGCTGAGGGTTTTTGGGTTTAGGATGTGTGAAGGCCTTTTTTGTGCGGAAAAGTTAAGGGTTTTCTTGGCGGGGAAATTTTTACAACAGGGTTGTTTTTGATGAGATATCACAGCTTTTTGCATTGATATTATGTACACGTAACTATTTAAAAAAATATCACAGTTCGTAACTTTAAACATATGAGAAATAAAAGCAAAGGTTTCCTATTATACTGTTTGTATTAAGCACGTTGTGGGGGGGGGGGAGGACATGACCTTATATATGTGTTAACCACACGTGAGGGAGGTGTGACCTTATGTGAGTCTTCAAAGGGGGTGCAGAGCCTGAAAGTTTGAGAACTCCTGTTCTACATTACTAATTAAAATGATATCTCATCTGCGAAAGTAGAAATTTGATAAGTAGAAAAGACTAGGGTTAAACAAGATTTTTTTTTGGGGGGGGGGGGGGCAGTTTGAAAACTTTCAGAACATGAGAATATGAACTCTTACCCTTTCCCCCTTGGTTCAAAACGGTTTCTGTATCAACTGTTTTTGTTACCATAAAGACTGAACAAAAAAATTGATAAAATTCATGACCGATAAAGATAGCGACTTATTGATCGATATGATTGACAGTTGAATGGTCTATGTTCATTAGAATGAAACTTCGACATATGGACAACGTACGGAGCATAAAATTAAGATTGTAGTTTTGGAAGTAACTTCATCTCAAAACAATGTAAGTAAAAACGTTTACGTAAAAGATTAGCAATCAAAGTCGCATCTAAAACAAAATTTATCATAAAAAAACTATGATACTTAGTTGTGAGCTAACTAGCGTTAGATATGAATATGTTATGTAAGCTCGTCTGTATTTTCAAAGTTTTTTCGGTGGGAGAAGGGCATAGGATTTGAAATTCAATGCATTTTATAGGAAAAAAGCATCAAAATACATAATTGCATTTTTTTTATAGAAAACCTGAGAGGTCAATTGCCCCCCCCCCCCCCTCCGACCGTGATTGCCCAAATGACGGGTCTGTATGTAGGTATATTGAAATTGTGAAATGGGGGCTGTCATGAAGATAATATTAAAGCTTTCAACAAGGATATTAGTAAACGATGAATAAACTGAAATGGAATTTGTAGCTACGTAATGCAATTTTGAAAAAAGTCAGCACCACTTTAAACAAGCAATAAATATTGGTTTCCTAGAATAGAAAACCCAAGAAATTAAATTTTTCGTTATAGAGGCAGTAATAAGTAGTGGTACCAACAGTTGAAATAATTAACCTTAATAAAATACAGGCTTCTTGAACCTTTGGTGAAACAAATAGTTTAGCATATTGAGCAACAGAAAGAAAAACCACAGGTTAACTCATTGAAATAACTTGAGCTAACGGAACTATTGTTGTATCGTATCTCAATACCTTACAATTAGAATGTTTATTGCCGAATGAATACTAATTGAAATCAAATCATTTGTTTAATCAATTTCATTAGCGTATGATAGTTTGATAAGAAAAACGATAAATCGCCACTAAGTAATGACATGTTGACTATTAGAACTTATTTTTCTAAACGCAACGATGGACTAAATTTACAGCACCTGTTTTCGAGAATTCTAAATTAAAATCAGCATTAGAAGCAGTAAAATGACGAAATGACTATATTTGTCGAAAAAACGATAACGCAGAAAATTTAAACATTTTTCAGAAGAAATAACACATGTTAGAAAAGGAATTTTTACTCAACACTGCTAAGTTGTCGCTGAATTTCGATACTTTATTTTAATTACTATTTGATTAACTTAACTGTTATTAAATGATAATTGGGAGTAAGTAAATGAATGTGTGGGAATGCATCAATTCTGATTTCAAGTTATATATACAGTCGGATCCCGACTTACGCGAGGAATGCGTTCCAAGACTCCTCGCGTAAGTCGGAATTTCGCGTTGTGGAAAAGTGTGTTGTGTATATGGTTTTTTTATTGAAATACTCAATCATTTTAGACATTTAAACACCTTTTAAACTGTTTTTGACAATTTTTTAACTATACATGAACGTTTCTAACATAAAAAGCTGAATTTTTACCGATTTTTTAAAAAAAGTTGCATTGTTCAACATAAAATACTGTTACGATGCACAAAATGAATCATCAACGGGAGAGAGCGACATAAAAACAAAACTACGGTACGTACAGTATGTAGTAATAATAAAGCACTGCACTGTAAAAGTACTATACAGTAGATACAGTCTCATCAAAAACAACCCTGTTGTAAAAATTTCCTCGCCAAGAAAACCTTTAACTTTTCCGCACAAAAAAGAAAACCTGCATCCTAAACCCAAAAACCCTCAGCCATAAAAAGTTATGATATCTAGTTTGCCCGCCAAGTATCTGCCAAACTATCATCCTCCCTCTTCTCCTTTTTCATCACAGCTACTTCCATTAGAACCTCCTCCCACCTTCAACTCCTCAGAAATATGGATAGATCTTTTAAATTGTTTATCTTGTTTGGCGGGGAGCTTTCCAAAGTGAAGTGGTTGCTTGGTGAGCAAAAAGCTTCTCGCCAAACAAGATAAACAATTTAAAAGATCTATACATATTTCTGAGGAGTTGAAGGTGGGAGGAGGTTCTAATGGAAGTAGCTGTGACGAAAAAGGAGAAGAAGGAGGATGATAGTTTGGCAGATACTTGGCGGGCAAACTAGATATCATAATTTTTTTATGGCTGAGGTTTTTTGGGTTTAGGATGCAGGTTTTCTTTTTTGTGCGGAAAAGTTAAAGGTTTTCTTGGCGGAGAAATTTTTACAACAGGGTTGTTTTTGATGAGATATTACCTCTTTTTGCAGTGATAATATTACTTTGTATTTTTAGAATTGCGAACTTCAAGTCAGAAAATTTTCAATTGAAACAACGCTGTTTTGTGTTTTTAAGGAACAATAATGGCTAGCCTAATTTTACGTCAAGTTATTTTCTGACTATTAAGATTCTATGTTCATTTTGCGAGAATTGGACGGTTTAAATTTTATTGCAATCCTTGTATCCTCTCTGTTGCAAAGAAAACTTCTTGGATAATAAAATACTATATTTTAAATTATATTGTTTTCGAGTATTCTACAACTTCGCAATTAATTCTACTAGTTTCTTTATTTGACAGATTATTCAACATTTTCATGATGGTTTCTTTAAATGTTTTACAGCTTGAGGGCTATTTTAATCTAGCTTTTCACTTTCTTGTTTAATTACATTTTTTCTTAAATCGTGGATTGTTTTACGTTTTATGCGATAATTTCAATTGTTTGGTGATTGATCTTTTTCTTGATAGAAGTCTTTGTCTTGTTTAATACCTAGTTTTGTTTAAAAGTTCATTTAAAAAACGAAATAACGCATGTTATCATCAAGCAAAAAAAAATACTAATAAAAGCTAAGCCATTAAATATTTTAAATTTAAATGTGTCAGAAGATCTATACAACTTTACTCGATGTCAAATCGCGGATATCCCAAATTTGCCATAGCGAATGCGCATGTTGCGCGCGGACTAAGCTCATTAAAAGTCTTGCTTAAATTAATTGCAAAAATTTTTTCAGCTAACAAATTACTGCAAAGCACGGATATCCACACACGTATTTCTTATATTTTCGATTCATTATGTGTTGTTTGTGAAAAATCCATTAATTTAGAAAATAAGCAAACCATTAAAAAAGTGCTATTTTTCGCTTTCAATTAAAAAGTTATATGTGCCGAATTCATATGCGTACTGTTTCATATAATTTGTCACGTAAAATATTGTAATGGTTTAACCCCAGTTTCGCGCCGACATTTAAAATTTCTTCCCTCCATAAATATATAAAAACTGAAAAACAGGGGGAAGGAAATTTCGTATCGGCAAAACCTCGTTGGGGGGGGGGGGGGGGGGGGACAGCATTCTAATATCATTCATCAACTTGTTTCTCTGCTTAAGTATAAAAAAACAACATGGAATCTGAAAACAGAAAACCCAATGAGCTAAGTCTGCGCGCATTCGCAGTCGCTGTGGCAAATTTGTGATATCCGCGATTTAACGTCTAGTTGCAACTGTTGGATATGTTTTAGTCTTGACTGAATTTCATTTCCTAAGACAACTTTGGAATAACTGTTAGATCTGTTCTAACCTTGCAATTGCAGTCCGAGATAAACAAACCCTATGAGCTGAGAGTAAGTACATAATAATTTAGGGAAAATTAGTGATTTTCAAACTTCAGTTACTCCTGCCCATAATGTCCCGGGGGGTTGAATTTTTGTATATGTACTCAATGGCCCCCCCCCCCCTCCCGCCCCAAGAATATGTATACAAAAAATCATTACCGTAGCCCCCCGGGGGGCTGTGTTAGAACCCCGGGAAGGTACAATTTGGGGGGTAAAAACGAGGAGGGAAGGGGAGGGGGTCAAATGGCACAAAAGGCACATCAGTAGGGCACAAGGAATGTGTGTGCGAAATTTCAGCTTGATTCCTTTTTTCGTCTGGGCTGTAGCCCTGTCAAAGAAAGCGAAAACTTTTTTCAACAGCGATTTTATAAGTTTAATACCTCCTCCCCCTGATGGTCCAGGGGATTGTATTTTGGTTTACGGCATCAGGTGCCACTAGAGATTGAGTGTACCAAAAATCAACTCCGGGGGTTTTCATGGGGCTGAGATACAGAGGGGTGAAAAACCCAAAAAACCCCAACTTGTTCTGTCGTGTAATCTTGGTCTTGTTCGCTTTTGTTTCCTTTTGTCTTTGGCGGTGGATTTGCTTCTGTTGGCTGCTGACGTTTGGTTTCCTTGGCGGGGCGGGACGCTCCCGCGTCCCGTAATAAGTTACATTTATAGCCTTAAAATTGAAGATGATTTATCGTGCGCAATCTGATCGTCATTCTAATATATTTTTTAATACAGTAGCTTCGCGTTTACTTTTATAACATTTACATCTATGGTGACACCCCTCTGGGTCCTCTGGACTTATACGGATTGCCTTCTCCCCTTCTTGACTTTTAATTATACGTATGAATGATTCACCCATACCTAATTGTCGTGCTACCTTCGACCAACTTTCTAGTTGTTCAAGCGTATCAAGAATATTTCCCTTTTCTTAAATTGTCTCAAACTTACACTTTTTGTTTCCATCTTCAAACTTTAGATGAAACAGCTTGCCTTAATGCCACAATATTTCATACCTTTCATATTTAGAATAAATAAATGATAAATGAGGAGCGGGGTGATACATGCAAACTAACAATGCTATGTTTATAGTGCGGTATGTGGGAACTTGCGCAGTTAGTGGTGTTGAAAAGATGAAAGTACATCCACGAATTTTTGTTTAGTACTCAATAACAAAGCCGAAACTTTGCATTACGATTCCTTTCCAAATATTTTCGTGTTGAGAGCGAGAAATTCGCTTTAGCTCTAAAATTCGTTGCTCCTGAAAAACTTGCGTTTAGCCATTTCGCGCAAGTCGGATCGCGTTGTAGCGGGAATCGACTGTATACTATTTATAAGTAGTTTTATGTCCTTGTGGCCAACTACCGGAGACTAGCCGACTACTGGAGCACTTACCTGCTTTAAATTCCCTATTTTAAATGTGTCAGAAGATCTATGCATGGCCACACTTGATTCGCTTACGCTTCAGCGTTAGGGGAAATTAGTGATTTTCAAACTTTATTTACTCCAGTCCATGATGTCCCTGGGGGTTGAAATTTTTTAGATGTCCTAGGGGGCTGTTACAGGGGGAAGGGGTATGCCTGCAACTGTACTCGACGTCAAGTCGTAGATATCACAAATCTGTCACATCGCGGATATCACAAATTTGCCACAGCGACTGCGCATGAACGCGAACTTTGTCGCGATCAAGGTTAGCTTGAACTTTTATTTTTTGAACTTTTCCTTTCGCTCACCGCTTTCCTGATTTGAAGTGAACTGATTGAGATAAAAAATAAATAGAATCGTTAGAACACCGAAGATGATTTTTCAGTACAGTCCGATTTTTAGAGCATGTGCTCTTTGAATTTGTAAATATTGTTAATATACTGATTGTTTTTTCGTTTTGATAGTACTGTGAATTTTTTAGTCAACTTTAACAACTCTTCATGAAGTCAAAAGATGCAAACGCCCAGAAAGAATCGGAAAATGGTAAGATTTTTACCTGAAATTTAAACTCAAGATATCTACATTTTTTGGCGCCCCCGGGTAGGCGTTTGCAATTATATTGAACTAAGTTAAAAAACTAATAGTGTTTGATTAAGATAGTTTTTTCTTAATATAAATGATGGAGAGTTTGAAGAAATTTCGCACTCCATTACGAAGTGGTTTTTCGAGAATCGCTAACCAACTGGAAGAGTACTTAAAAGCTACAGATTGTAGTCATGATGAAATAGAAGTCTTAATTAACCAGTTGAGTGAGAAATGGTGTGCACTTGATATGAAAGAAAAAGAAATTCATGAAATATTAGCTAATGATTCTGATTGTGTTCAAGAGGATTTTCATGTTGAATATAATATGTATGAGTCGTACAAAGAAAAATTCATACGACTTAGAACGAAAACTGATAAAATGCTGCGCAGTACTAATAATGACAGTTCAACTTTTGTGACTGAAACGGAGTTAAATAAACGCCGATTTAAGTTACCGCGAGTAGAGTTGAAAAAGTTTAATGGGGATATTAAGGAGTGGCTCGGTTTTTGGGGTCAGTTCAGAAAAATTCATGAAGACATAAATATAGCACCTGAAGATAAATTCATTTATTTGACTCAAGCTACTGTAGAAGGCTCCCGTGCCAGGGAACTCGTTGATTCGTTTCCCCCATCTGCGGAAAATTACGAACAAGCAATTGAATGCTTGACTGCTAGATTCGGTAGGGAAGACTTGCTCATTGAAGTTTATATAAGAGAATTATTAAGTCTAGTTTTGACGAATTCAGTGGGTCAAAAGAAGATGCACCTGGCCAAGTTATATGATAAAATGGAATCACATATCCGAGCATTAAATTCCCTAGGTGTTACTTCCGACAAATATGCTTCGATTTTGTATCCATTAGTTGAAAGTTGCTTACCAGAATATATTATTAGAATATGGGAAAGAAGCATGACTTTAAAAAATGAAAATAATAAGGAATTAAATAAATTGACCTCTCTAATGAATTTTTTGAAAACAGAGGTTGAAGGGGAAGAAAGAATTTCCTTAGCGAAAGAAAGTTTCAGCTTCGATTCGAAGCGAATGAAGAAACATTCCTCACCACCTCGCCCGAGTAGAAGGGAAGAAGAGAAAATTCCAACTGCAGTCGGACTTTTTGGTTCCACAAATTCGAACACGTGTGTATTTTGTGAGAAGAAAAATCATGAATCATCTGCTTGCCGATATGTGCTGAAAATGAGTTTAGATGATAGAAAGAAGATATTAATGAAAAAGGGCTGTTGTTTTTGCTGCCTTAAAGTGGGTCATAGAACTCGAACGTGTAAAGTTAGAATTAATTGTGAACGTTGTAATGGAAAACATGCAACTATAATGTGCAACGAAAATAAATACCAAGAGCACGATAAATTGAAAACAGACGTGCTGAAAGAGAATGACAGTCAAAATGCTATCAATGACACAGTGCTAAGTAACCGCACTTGTAGTCCGAACATTCTATTGCAGACTTTATACGTCAGATTACGAGGTAATCAGGGAGGGAAAATCGTTAGATGTGTTATTGATTCTGGCTCCCAACGGTCATATCTGAGTAAACGAGTCGCTGAAGAAATGCAGTATGACCGTCTTAAAGAAGAGAAAGTTATACATAATTTAAGATAAAAAAAATACCTTTGTGCTGAATAGTAAAGTCAAACCAAACAACGTAAGTAGAAACAAATTTGTAAAATACAGCAGACACGTGTTTCGGCGTTAAAAGAACACATAGAAAAACATTACCGACACAGAGTATTTCAGCAGTATTAACAAAGAATATCACTGCAATTTTGAGGTACTTGACCAAGAAAAAATATGTTCTAAAATACCAACTTTGAAGTTAAATCCATGTGCGCAAGAATTGAATAAAAGAAATATAATTTTGACAGATCAATTGATTCCAAAAGAAACAGAATCTCAAGACATAGATTTATTAATTGGAGCTGATGTAGCAGGTAAGCTTCTCTCTGGAAAAGTCATAGTTCTGCCATGTGGACTCGTAGCTGTCGGAACACATCTTGGATGGACCTTGATGGGGAAGATGTCGATTGATTATCCTGATGACAATTCTACAATGGTGGTAACAAATTTATTTATGAAAGATTTTACCATTCCAGAAACGTGGAACTTAGATGCAACAGCGATTACTGGTCCGATCGCTAAAAAAGACATGGAAGAAAAAGAAATAAAAGATAACTTTGAATCTAAAAAAGATGAAAATGAAGTAAAAAAGACCACTAATGAAGATCCGGTGGAAGTTGATGACGTGCAATCAAATGAAGAGGATGCTTCAGAAGAAAGTGCAAAACCTGTTACTCCTGTCGAAGAATTGATGGATACTAAAACAGAAACAGATGTAAAAGAAGAAAATATAGATGAGAAAGAAGAAAGTATAGATGAAGAAGAAGATAAAGAAAATGATACATTTTCTAAAGAGAAAATAGTTACATCTGTTGAGCACGAAAATGATGCCAGTGTTGAGCATTTAGATAAAAATTTACCCATCTCTGACCCCGAGCATTTCGATGAAAGTTTACCCATCTCTGATCCTGAGCAGGAAGGCCGAGCTAACCAGTTGCTTTCTTCTGATCTAGAAGACTCTGAAGAAGCAAAAAGGGTTGAGAATCCAGACGACCTTCTTTCCAGGAGCTACCCAGCTAAACAGTTGCTGAAAATGAAATGGTGGGAGAACCCAATTCGGTTAAAGAAGAATGAAGACGAATGGACACAATTTGATTTGGTTTTCAATGATGAAGAAATTTCCCGAGAAAAGCGAAGGAGTGCTGTGATAAATACCCAAGTCAGTGTGGAAAGCGAAGATATGTTTCACAGGTACTCAAAGTATCCAAGACTCATTAGAATCATTGGATGGATTTATAGGTTCTACTTGAATTCGAAGTCTAAAAATTCTAAACAAAAAGGAAATCTAAGTGTACAGGAGATGAAAAATGCGGAAAAAAGTTTACTGAAGATGGTACAACGAGAATCATTTCCAGAAGGAACCTATGCACAACGAATTAGACAACTTAATCCCGTGCTTGATAAAAGTGGTCTCCTAAGAGTAGAAACGAGAATTTTTAGAAGAAAAGATAAAAAGAATTTTCGATTGCCAATAATTTTGACATCGCAACACCGAATCGTAAACATGCTCATAGAAAGTAAACATCAGGAACTTAGACATGCTGGAGTTCAGGCGCTGATGAATCATCTCAGAGAGAACTATTGGATTATCCAGAACCGGAAAACGGTTAGAAAAGCTAAGCCTCCTTCTGTAGGTGAAATTGTTCTCATAGGATCAGACAACCTAAAACGGTTGCAATGGCCACTTGGACGAATCCTTGAAGTCCTACCAGGCAAGGATGGCATTGTCAGAGTTGTCCGCATAAAAACTAAGTCCGGAATAGTCACACGTCCTGTGCAACGTGTATACAGTTTAGAAATAACAGAAAACTATGAAGGTACACTTTTGAGAGATAAAGTCACTACTCGGAAGAACCAGGAACCAGTGGTAACGCGAAGTGGACGAATAGTAAAAGAACCCAAGAGACTAGGCTTCACAGCAGATTGAGTTCTTCATTGGTGAAGAGCTCAAGGTGGGAGGATGTCGCGATCAAGGTTAGCTTGAACTTTTATTTTTTGAACTTTTCCTTTCGCCCACCGCTTTCCTGATTTGAAGTGAACTGATTGAGATAAAAAATAAATAGAATCGTTAGAACACCGAAGATGATTTTTCAATACAGTCCGATTTTTAAAGCATGCTCTTTGAATTTGTAAATATTGTTAATATACTGATTGTTTTTTCGTTTTGATAGTACTGTGAATTTTTTAGTCAACTTTAATAACTCTTCATGAAGTCAAAAGATGCAAACGCCCAGAAAGAATCGGAAAATGGTAAGATTTTTACCTGAAATTTAAACTCAAGATACCGATTATTACAAACTTAGATCATTTCAAAAGTCTTGCTTAAATTAATTGCAAAAATTTTGTCTGTTAACAAGTTACTGCAAAACATGGATATCCACACACATATTTCATAAATTTTCAATTCATAATGTGTTATGTTTGTGAAAAAGGCATTAATTTAAAAAATAATCAAGCCAAAAAATATGTGCTATTTTTCGCTTTCAATTATAAAGTTAAGATGTATCATATTCATATGCGCACAGTTTCATATAATATGCAACGCAAAATATTCTCCCAGTTTCACTGACATTTAAAATTTCTTCCCCCTGAAATATATCAAAACTGAAAAACAGGAAGGAAAAAAATTTCGTATCAACAAAACTGGGCGGGGGGGGGGGGGATTGCATTCTAATCTCATTCATTAATTTGTTTCTGTGCTTAAATATAAACATAGATCATTGGGCTTTCTGTTTTAAGATTTTAAGTCCGCGCGCAATGCGCAGTCGCTGTGGGAAATTTGTGATATCCGCGATTTAACATCTACTTGCAATTGTTGGATCTGTTTTATTAGTCTTGATGGGGGAATTTCATTTCCTAAGAGAACTTTTGAATAATTGTTAGATCTTAGATCTGTTCTAACCTTGCAATTGCAGTCCGAGATAAACAAACCCTATGAGCTGAGAGTAAGTACGTAAGAGTTTAGGGAAAATTAGTGATTTTCAAACTTTAATTACTCCAACCCATGATGTCCCTGGGGGTTGAATTTTTGTATATGTACTCAATGGCCCCCAAGAATATGTATACAAAAAATCATTACGGTAGCCCCCCCCCCCCCCCCGGGGGCTGTGATAGAACCCTGGGAAGGTACAATTAGGGGGGTAAAAATGAGGGGGGAAAAGGGAGGGGGTCAAATGGCACAAAAGGCACATCAGTAGGGCACAAGGAATGTGTGTGCGAAATTTCAGCTTGATTCATTTTTTCGTCTGGGCCCTGTCAAAGAAAGCGAAAACTTTTTTGAACAGCGATTTTTTAACTTTAATGCCTCCTCCCCCTGATGGTCCAGGGGATTGTATTTTGGTTTACGGCGTCAGGGGCCACTAGAGATTGAGTGTACCAAAAATCAACTCCGGGGGTCTTCATGGGGCTGAGATACAGAGGGGTGAAAAACCCAAAAAACCCCAACTTGTTCTGTCGTGTAATCTTGTTCTTGGTCGCTTTTATTTTCTTTCGTCTTCAGCGGTGGATTTGCTTGTGTTGGCTGCTGACGTTTGGTTTCCTTGGCGGGGCGGGACGCTCCCGCGTCCCGTGATTGATGGAACACGGAAGAATGATCTTTTATGGAGTCCGATTTGTAAATTTGTTACTCTAAGTTGTAAATATTTTGTTAATATAGTGAGTTTTTCGTTTAGATAGTATTGTGCATTTTCTTTATTCAATTTCAATAACTCTCTGAGCAATTAAAGATGCAAGCGCCCAAAAAGAATCGGCAAACGATAAGATTTTTACCTACAATTTCAATTTAAGATACCGATTAGTACATTTTTGAAACGTTTATACGCCATTACGTTTACCCCCAACGCTGACGTAGCAGTTGCGAATGAAATAAAAGTTACTGAAAACTGTGATCAAAAATTAAGTACTAATGTCAAAATAATGCATAACTTAAAGAAAAACAGTTCAATCTCGCACCTGGAAGAAAAATATAATAAAAACACATGTCTTAAAATTCATTTCGAGTGCCAAACTATAGATAATCCTGCTATCTAGCAACCATGCTGCCAAAGTTTTCGCCAAGCCTTCCACCAGTCACATGATGTATCCATGAACTAATTTTTTCGATTCGATTCGATTCAGAGTCACAACTGACTTCAACTGTATTTATGTCGAGGACTGCATACTAAGTGCCTTGCCTCCATTATTTTATATACCGATAGATGGCAGCACCATCACCGGATCGAACAGTTAGTGAGAATTTTGAACTAGTCCAGGAGCTAATAGCTACCTAGTACTAGCACCCCCAGAGGTATCGTTTCACTTGGAGGACATTGAGACCACGAGCATATTTAACGTCGCCCAGTCCCCATTAATGACGACGGTGGGTCTTCGACCAGCGAGGATCGAACCCGAGGCCCTCCGGTCCCGAGTCCAATGCCTTACCAATCAGGCTACCACGGCCCTAATTTTTAACCGACTTCAAAAAGGAGGCGGTTATCAGTTCATACCGTATGTATGTTTTTTTTTTTTTTTGTTTGTCCACTCATAGCGTCCCACCTAGTGAACCGATTTTGATGATTCTTTTTTTAATGGATAGAGGATGGCTCAACTTAGGTCCCATTACTTTGTTTGACCATATTTGTTCTTTAGAAAAAAAGTTATGGGCAAAAAACAGTAAATTTCCCTATTAAATGATTAAAATGATATTGTAGCGAAGTTCGCACTTTTCATCCGTGGATAACGGTGGCTCAGTGGTAGAATTCTCGTCTCCCACACGAGCGACCCGGGATCAAATCCCGACTAGGACAAAGTGAATTTTACTAAAATTTCGTTTCTACTGTTTCCCGTATTTTCTCGAATGTTCTATTAATTTCTGTATCTTTTCAAGTCTGGAAAGTTCCAGCACTTTTTCAAGTTGTATATAAGGAGATGTAACGTTCATTCGTGGTTCTGAATAAAGATCTCGAGTTGAGACTAACGAGTATTTGCTTAATTTGGCTTTCACATTGTCTTCGCTATCTTCATCTACGCGACAATATAAAACTCATTGTTATAAAAGTTTGGTGCCATATAACTGTAACATTAATAGTAATTGTAATGATAATTTTGAATAAAGGCTTTTCTAAAGCAATACAGTGATATAGAGCCGCACTTCTTACTAGGTAACTTCTTACTTTTACCGAAATATCTACATTTACACTAAAAAGAATGAAATAAAACAATTTTGAAAAAAAAATAGAACCGACTTCAAAATTGCTCTAAAAAGTGAAAAATAATTTTATTCTTTAAACACCATCGATAATACTTTTAAACATAATTTTTGAAGTTGGCGCAAAAACAAAAAGTAAAATCCATTGTAACCATGCTTCGTTCATATTTTTATCAAAAAATCATCCAAACTTAGGAACGGAACATTTACATCGTTACTCAAATATGCTGTCATCAATGCGTAATGCATGTGGTAGTGAAGAAACTGGACGTGGTTAAATTTATACTTGTAGTTGAGTTATGGCTGTGAATGATTTTATCGATCGTTTTTGCGCCAACTTCAAAAATTATGTTTAAAAGTATTATCGATGGTGTTTAAAGAATAAAATTATTTTTCACTTTTTAGAGCAATTTTGAAGTCGGTTCTATTTTTTTTCAAAATTGTTTTATTTCATCAGCAAGTCTGAGAAAGCTCGGTCTATTCTTTATTATTAGTCTATGCATAAAACGACATCGGAAGCAACCGGTTAACCGGTAGCTCTCAAGAACGCTGCGGTAGCAACTAGAGGGACTCTAGTAGCAACCCATTACTCATCGGTCGACCGGTAAGGTTCGGATCAGTTGTTCTATGCGAACGTAGACATAGATTTTTTTTTTTTTTTTCAGTTAAGCTTAACTAGCACTATTCGTTTAAAAACCGTGAACCGCGGAGTGCTTTCGCCTATTCGCCGCGCTTTATCATCGTTACGGCGTCATCTCCCAGTGGCATTATTGAGGGTAAGTCCAACATATTGCAAAAGAATTTGTAAAAATAGCAAGGAATATTTTGCCAAAATGCTATCACAATTTCTTCCAACGGCTTTGTTTCAAAAAATTACTATACTGATCTTTTCTGCTTAGCATAATCTTAATTTCAACGATGTTACAGCATCCACGTGTACCAATTGCTATGTCTCAATTGTGACATGAATTTTCTATTTGATTTCTTGCAACTTTTAAGTTTCATGATAATCCTTTCGAAATGATTATTTTTAAGTAAACATAATATTTATGCATTCTTGAATGTTTATCAATCTTAAGTAAGAAAATAAATTACTATATTAGGGTTAAGTCAACACGCCATTTTCATAGATCCATTTAAAGAAGTTATAAAAACAAAAATAGTTCAAATGCAAATGAACTCTAGATGCAGCGAAATTGTAAGAGGAAGTGGAAAGATGTTCGCTAAATTTGCGACATTTTGAATGTAGTGGATGTTAAGAAACTTCGTGTGTCCTAAATGATTTAAGGACATACGACATACATTCGATAACTTGAAACTTTTTGAGCTAATTGTTCAAAAGATCCATAAACTATTTAGAAGAGACACTGGACACTATGGATCAATGCACCTTGTATTTTTAAACAAATTTCTGTATTGCTCTTGTTTGGTAAGTTACAAATGCCGGCTGCATATTTTAACGTTCCCTTAGATAATGATATTGAAAAGATGCAAATACAATTGAAAGAACATGCTGGTTTATTGTGGTACTGTACTTGCTTTCAGTTTGAAATTTTTGCTGTTAGAATACTTGAAAAAAACTCAATCTAACTTAGTAAATACCACAATAGTAAGCTTTTTAAAGCTTACTACTGTTTAACAAAATGAGAAGTTGGGAAAGGTATTAATTGCGTACTCTAAGTATAATTAAAGCCCATTTTCCACTGCAAAATTCTTTTGATAAAGCGCCCTTTTTTGATCTTGAGGAGACATTGATTATGTTAAAAATCATCAAGCAAACAAGAAATGCATGTGGTTTCCACCTTTTCTCTCTTACGATTTCAGTTTACATATAATTCAGAATTTTACCAAAAATAAATCTAACGAGTGGAGTTCTTAAAATAAAGGATGTGCCAGATCTACTGTTTTTTTGCCAAATACCAACAAATATTTGGTTTACATTCTACCCGAGTATTTATTAAGTATTGTAAACTGGTTTATTATATGAATTTAAATTAGAGAATGTTTTCCTGTTAACTGTCCTTAACATCTGCATTATGTGTAGTTAAATTGTAATAAATTATTTTAAAGGTGTTAAGCAAATTAATTGTGAAAAATTAACATTCACGTAATTTTCTGCCCTTGAATGCTTATATGGCCAATAAATACTTTTATCAAAAGGGTTAGTGCAGAAACAATACTTAACTTATACTCGGTTTGTGTGAGGGGGGGAGCAACCTCTGGATTAAGTGTTGCTGAAGTTCATTTCAAAGCAGTGATTTTATAACTTCAAGAATTTTTATTGATATTGTTTTACTAATCTTTAGGTCTGCCAACGTAACTCAAACGGCAAACTGAAAGATGTCGGGAGGAATTCCATCTTTAGCATTGAAAGATGAAGATGTTACGAAGTTTCTTGCTTCCGGTACCCATATTGGGGCAACTAATTTAGATTTTCAAATGGAACAGTATGTCTTCAAAAGAAGATCAGATGGTTAGTACGTCTTTATTTGTCCTTAGTCGTTATGTTTTTTCCCAGATTGTTACATCCTTGTTATATTGTGCTTTTTGTGGGACAAAGAAAAAGCTTAATATAACCGAGGTCATAAAAGATAGTTATCCACCCAACATTCAAGTTAATTAGCACTCGGTTTTTTTTTTTTTTTGGACATGATTTGCAATGTTATTAACAGATATACTGTCACACGTAGGTATTAAAATTTACGTAAGATTGAAATTTAATTTTATTTTAAGTGTCAGAAAGGTAGAAAAAGCAACTAAATATGATCTGTCTTAGATACTGTGAGATAAAAATTCCAATACCCTTTTGCTTCAATTAGACTCTCTAATTGTTTCCATTACCTGTAAAAAGGATGCAGGGCTCCGCTCCCAAATGGTTCGCTTTTTCCGCCTAAGTCCCCTTTTCAGGGTAAAGTCTGCTTTTTTACAGTGTTCTTACGCTCCTTCATAACTCCTCCAATACTCCTTCATTTCGGAAATTTTTTTGAAGGGCCCTTCAAACTCCTTCACTTTGGTTTGAACTCCTTTTTTTATTTCAAGACTATAGGCTTCTTCTATGACAGAAACTTAAAATACTTCGGTTGACAAAACTTACCTTCATCACAAGGGCGATTTTGATGTAGTAATTTCGTATATTTATTTTTTCATAAAGATATGATTTACAAATTGATCATACAGGGCTTATAGTCCTCCTATATTTCCTATATTTTCACAATTTGTCAGATATTCTCCTATATTTTCCTACTAACTCCTATATTTTTTTTGTCTGATGTTAAATGCTACCCAAAAACCTTTGATCCATTTTTTTTCTTCTTTCTCCTCTGTACTTTGCACTCTTATATCTTTAATGCATATGTTTTACACTTCTGTTTGATTATTTTTTATAAAACATACAAAATATAGAATGCTTTACTTGCAACTTTTAACTTGTTTTCAATTAATTCTTTTTCTTTTAATGAGTTTACTTTGTAATTTTAATAGTATACATGTTAACTTTAAGTGTACTGCTGTAAAGATTTTTAAAGCTTTTAATTTTGTCACATATAATCTTACATGTAATTCAAATGACCGATTGTAGCTCAAACGATTGTTTTTGAAAATGCCCTGTACAGATTTTGGTACCAATTCAACTTTGAGTACTTCAAATGTTTCAAAGCTTGTAGCTTGCTGAAAAAATAACTATCTCAATGAAATAAGTTTCATTTTAGGCAGTGGTTGCGGCACCGACCGCCGGAAATGCAATGAAGTACCGGCCTCCTTCTGCGCATGCGCAGAGTAGAAATTAATGCCTTGGGGTCGGGATTGTTTTATGAACTCGACCAAGAGGGCGTTACGATGGGCGGGATCTAATTTCAACAGCCGACCAATGATATTCTATGCGGTCGGACAAATTATGTATGGCCGACCACACAAATTAAGATTCTTTCCCAATGACCATGCTGAGCGGTTGGACGAATTATGTATGGCAGACCACCTTAAATTAAGATACTTTCCCAATGACCATGCTGAGCGGTCGGACGAAATATGTATGGCCGACCACACAGTCTAAGCGGTCGGACAAATTATGAGGTCTAGTCTCTGCCCATACGTAAATAGCATACGTTAATCGTGACGTCATCGCACGAGCACATCGTATCGGACGCTAGCAACTTACGCACTCACCGTACGTACGGTAACTGCGGTAGTCTCTGCCCAAAAATACCGGAAGTTCGTTAATACTCGCTGGGATAACGAACGTACGGTAAGCATTAAACCACGCCTTTCTTCCTGTCCCTGTAAGCCAATGGAAAATTAGAATCGTTGACATGAGAACGCTCAGGAGACGAGGCTAGCCTCAGTTGTTTTGTTTTGATTCTCCTTCCGACGTCTGCTTTCAATCATAGAAAGATGGAAAAAAAATTCTTGTTATTACTTACACCACTCGGGTACCCAAATCAGAAAAAAAAGGGGCACAAAAGAAGAACCTTTTGACCTAAGAATCATAATGATAATAAAAAAAAGCATTTTTGTTGGAGTTTTTACCATTTTTTTTTGGAGCATTCAGTAACAAATTCCTAAAATTTAAAATATCAACTAGCAAAGAAAACAAAGCAATGGAAGGTTCTAATTAAATTCATTTTTAATATTTCTTCATTGATCTGTCAATATGATAATGAAATTACAAAATATTCCTAATGTAGCGAAATATCATTCTTTGAAACATTATTTTGAATTGTTTTGTAAATTATCAAAATAGCTTTAACACTATAATATTTTTTAAGAATTTGGCTCAAAGTACTTTTGGACCAACTCTCAAATAAAAAACAGGCATTTCTGGCACCATGGACATATTCACCGGGGGGGGGGGGGGCATTTGTCAATGGAGTTTGAAAGTGTATACATCTTCTTCCAAGTACATTAAAAAAGAAAAATTACTGGTGTTGAGTTAATACTGCTATCATTTCAGAATTGCATTGCTTCCAAAATCTTGGGGGGAGGGGGGGGGCTAAAAGACCAGTCCCCAAACTGTGCAAATTATGGCCCTGCCCAGGAGGACACTGAACTTTAATCTTTGGGAGGAAAAAAAGTCTTGAATTATTTGCCGAATGGAATGCCACAAATATTGTCGCTGAATGAGGATAATTTTACCTAATAAAACTCCTAATTTTGCTGAAGCGGCAAAAAAATTTATCGAATTAGGAAAATTTTGGGAGGTCACAACGACTTTGCATTGGGACTTTCCTGGGCCTGCCCTCCCCTTCCATGTTGAGATGGTGACACCCTTGTCTGGCTCTGATCTATAAATTTTAGGCCCCCCTGGCAAAAAATTAGCAGAGCCCCTAACTGGCTACTGGAGTTCTAAGCCACTGAAAGCCGGGGGCCCATTTAGTATAGTGAGCCGCCCCGCGCTGCAGGTAAGTAGATCTGGAGCAGGGGCTAACTGAGCCCAGGCCCAAGGAGTTTAGAAACCCATTCTCTTTAAGTATCCAATGAATGAAATTTAATTTGTATTTATTAGGCTTTACATATGCAATTACGAAAAGAAAAATAATTGCTAAAATGTTTTTTCGTGAATTTCTTTCTATTTGTAGTTTGAAAATTAAAACATCATTCAGAACAATTTGCATAACAGATTATCTAATAGTCGATAATATTAATTTCTGTGACTGCCTGTCCCTAAACGCATCTCCTCTGAACTGGAAATATCTGCCAAGTCAATACTGGTACTGTTGAATACATCACACTCTAGGATTCCCCGTACCTGCCATTTTTGTTCTAAACTGTTGGATGGGGACCTGAAGACAGCTGTTTTTTGATCCAGGTCAGAAGACGAGTAATCTCTGGTCTAGCACTCCCAGAGGTATTAATTCTTTGAAGGACTTTGACTGCGACATATTTAACTTGCCCCAGTCACCATTAACAAACATGGAAGATCTTTGACCGGCTGACATCGGACCTTGGACCCTTCGGGTAAGCAGGGGTCCTCCCCCAAGAGCAAAAGCACCCCCCAAAAAATACCTCTCAATTTTCTTCCCCCCCCTTCCCTTAGAAATTCTATTGGCGTGGTCTGTACCATGACCCCTTCCAGGTGGGCACCCCTGAGTTAAGAGTCTGACACCTTACGAATCCGGCCAACACACCCCACCTTTGGATACGGGTTGTTAATCTCTGTATTTATTGCACCCTGTCTCACCCCTCTGAACCTTGAGGGGCCAGATATCCAGTACTGATTATGTCTTGAGGATATCCAAGGATGTCATGATACCCTAAAAAGCATAAAATCTTTGAGGCGAATGGCAAACGAGTTGGCGTGCAAAATGGGCAGGGGAGTTGGGCCCCCTAGTCTAAACTATTTATTTCTGTGTTTATCTTCTCCGGATTGGCCGTGTCTACCTGTACCACTGGATACAGGGCAAATAGGGGAAGCCATTTCCACTTTTTAACGCCCCTCTAAACCTTTAGGGGCTTCCATTTCTGAGGATATTCTGGGATGTCTCGACACCCCTAAAATCATTAATAGTCACCTGCTGCAAGTGGCTTTGAGCGCCCACAGGTGGCAACCGGGGGTTGGCGAGCCAAACGAGCAGGAGGCAGAGCCTCTAAAATTCCATTACAACTATACTGCAGTTTGTACAGAATATGTTTTAATATTCCTTTTTATAATAAAATGACAGCTTAAATAAAGAAATTTGTTTGAAATCAGTCGAAGGTATACAAATAAAGTGCATATTGAAGAAACAACAATGAACATTGATGTAAATGTGCATTTATTGGTTCCGCAACTGTGTAAAATTTTGTGATGTGTATTATGGGAATGATGATATGTATAGTGAAGAACAGGAATTCCAGATCCATCAATTGGGTGGTAAGGGAACCCTCTGAATTTTAGAAACAATCAAATTTGGCACTATTGTGTGTACGCAGTTTGTTTTCTTCCTATATAATCTATTGCGCACAAATCTTTAGACCCCCCCCCCCCCCCCCCACCATGGAAAATTGTGAAATGAGACCCTACTGTAGCTTAAGGGAGTCCTACGGAAGTATACATGTGTACCTGAGCTTACAGCTATTATGTGCAAAGTCTATGATGGCTGCTGAGTGATGAATTTGCTGCTTTGAGTGTTCAACACAAAGAAGCAGAAATATTGGAATGCATCAAAAGACAAGTATTTCAGGAGTCTTATACAATGTGTTGAATAGTTTAGATGCAAAGTTTGTCAAACTTTTTTTCTGACCAAAATGTTCAGATTAACCTCACAGCAATGAAACATTGCTTTCCATCAGCAATATTACCAGCTCATTTGCTCATTCATCATTATGGGATTACCAACTAATTTACCTCATCATTCGGCAAACACAACATCATTTTTAATTCCTAGTATTCATTTATATTTACTGATGGGAGTGAAGTAACAGATCTTGCAGCTTGGCCCTAGAAACATTGTTGTTTATTTTATTTGTACAAATTAATATTATTCGACACGCAAATGGATCATATATTAAACCTATAAATAAATAAAATTCTCAACCTGACCGTCTCAAATTTCATGAAAGTTTCAGAAGCCCTACTCTCTGACATCTTAAATGTAACAGTAAAACCCCTCCAAACGGCCACCCCACTGATGTGAACAATATTTTATTCTCCGATTTCAAAGAAAATAACATTGTTAAATCTCTGACCTGCGGACACCCCTCCATTGCCGACAAAAAAATTGTCCCATTAGTGTCCGTATTAGAGGGGTTTTACTGTATATAATTTTTAAAAAACTTTCATACATGATTAGTAATTAATTTCTGAAAGTTGTTAAAAAGCACAGACTTCTTTCTAACTTGCTGGCAGTGCGTAAAATTTTATAATTCAAGCTTTATGAGAGCTACAGAGCTGTATTATAACTCACTTTGAAGAGAAAGACATGCACTTCAGTTAAATGTGTAACTTAAATACTTTACGGAAAAAAAATCCCCTTTCCCAAAATTTTCAAATTAAAAAAAAATTGAGAATAGTGTCATTTTTTAAAAAAGAGTATGATTTTTACTGTATTTTAGTGAATAGGGCCAAACATTTTCAGAGTGGGACTACAACAAAATTTTAAAAAGTACATAATTTTAAAATTATTGGAATAAAAAAATGTTTAACTTACAAATCAGAGATGAAAGATAATGAAATTATCTTTAAAATGCGCTATTGTACAGCTCTGTAGTTCAAAAAAAAAAAAATTTATAACTAGTGATGTGCTGGATCGTTAAAAGTTCAGATCTGCGGATAGGGATCACTAGTGTCTAGATCCGTGAGAACTACTTGTGGGTCAGTACACGCCAGAAACTGAAAGTAGATAAATTTTAAATCGTGGAACAACAAAGAAATTGCTATTACTCGCAAGCATAAAGGTTTAACATTGAACTCAAAATTTTCTTTTATTGTGTAAACAAGATTATAACTCCTACTTGGAAATTCCTAACAAATATTCAACGCAGAAAATTTTATTCTTTCAACTAGTCCCAATATTTAAACGCACCTATATAAGATCTCGCTGTTCAAACTGCGAAAAACACTACGTTGGTTTTTAATTAATATCTTCATTAATTCATAGGTGTCCACCAAGGGAAGGTCAGACTACGGCATTGAAAATTTTAGGAAGGTTTGTTTTCAAGGGTATTTTTCTCTGTTGTATTTGGGGGAAGAGGTGGACACCCCTGAGTAATTAGTGTTACAAAGATGAGACCAAGCTAAGAACACAAAGGTCAAGTCACTTTTTGAGCGTAAAAAAGAATGAACAAAATCGTTTCATCTGTTTGGGAGCTACGATTCCACAAACACACACAAATATACATGTCAAACTTATTATCTCTTTCCTAATAGAGTCGGGGTTTAAAAATTAACTTTTTCAATTTCTGAAATGATACCTTATTTAACAAAATGAAAACACTTAACTTACATAGAATTTAAGAGTGTTTCATGCCTATCTATATTTAGAATTCAAATATGTGTTGAAATTTAAGAATATAAAAGATTTGTTTAAGATCTGGAAAAAACAGATAAGGATACACATCTTTATCTTCCCTCGGACATCCAGCATAACACTAGTCAGGATTTTTTTAAGCCAATTTTTTGTAAAAATTATCCTACAATATTTGTTGCAACTGTTCTGAGCCCACTCTGAACATTTGGGATGCATTCATTATAATACATTACAAAAAAAAAAAAAAAATCCTGAATTTTTGAGACACAATGTCAAAATATAAAATTGTGAAAAAATATTTTTATCTGAAATTATTGTGTTGTTACACATCAAAGTAAGGCATATGCAGTTTTCTTTAAAATGAGCTATTATGCAACTCTGAAGCTCCCATAGAACTTGAGTTAGGTATAAAATTTCAAAACACTGCCGGGAAAATAGTGTTTTACAAACTCAGACATTAGTTACTGATCAATTGTGTAAGATAGATTTTTTTTTAAAGTTTATATACATTTGAGGTGTCAGAGAGTAGTAGGACTTCGCAAAGTTTCTTGAAAATCTGAAACGATCAGCTTGAGAATTTTGTTTATTTTATTGCTTGGTTTAAAATGGAATGACCCACATACCTGTCGGAAAATAATTAATCTGTACAAACAAAATCAACAGCAAATTTCGTAGGGCCATGGAGCAAGATCTTTTACTTCACTCTTATCAATAAATATAAATGAACGCTAGGAATTAAAAATGACGTTGTGTTTGTAGAACAGTGACGAAGAATGTACTCGCAAATTAGCTGGTAATCCTCTATACAGGAGGGAAAGCAATGTTTCACTTCTGTGGCGTTAATCACTTAACTTTTGATCTATTTATATAAAGTTTGACAAACCTTGCATCAAAAATATCCAACGCGTGTGATGATTCTTCAATACTTTTCTTTCGATAAGTTCCAATAGTTCAGCAAGTCTCATAAAACTCATTGCGCGGCGAATACAGCAGCCATCTTTGTTTTGACTCTTAAACGTACGTACGAAAGGTTTACGCCAGAAAAATCATGGCGTTAATTTACCGTACGTTCGCGTTTTGGCAGCTGCCTTTTGCGTCCGGTAAGAAAGGGCAGAGACTAGCGAATTTTGTTGCGTACGTAAAAGTGACATCACGGGTGGGCGTTGCATGCGTTAAATTTTTACGTATTGGGCAGAGACTAGGCCTCTATGTATGGCAGACCACACAAATTAAGATTCTTTCCCAATGAGTCTAAGCGGTCGGACGAATTATGTATGGCAGACCACACAAATTAAGATACTTTCCTAATGACCATGCTGAGCGGTCGGACGAAATATGTATGGCCGACTACGCAAATTAAGATATATACATCGAGCGAAATGATAGTTCTGGAATTAATATAGATATTAAAACGGCATACACGATCTGTAATTATGCTTTAATCATAATTCAATTATTCGATGCGATACATCGACCATCTCCGACCCATGCCCTCGAGTGACGCTGCTTTGGGTCGGACATGATTCAAATAGACCTTATGAAATTCTATGGAGGTCGGATGTATAATATGAGACTTAATATGAATTTCCAGTGAAATACTATATTTAGCGATAATTTAATAAGAATTAAGGTAGATTTACGGCGACTAACCGATGTGTGTCACCGCCGGTCGTATAATACGGCAGGAATTCTTTTCCAGGGTGGCGACAGATCAGGGAAAATTGATTTTGTGAAGAAAAAAAAAATTTTTTTTTGCTTTACAAAATTAAGTACTTTAATTCCCTACGCACTTTCCGCCAATTATCTGTTCAAAAAAAAAAGTAAAATTAATGAGGTGCGATTATACACTGCCGCATATTTGTGCATCTTTTTTCCTCAACATCAAATTATTGAATCTTACTTATTAACCACAGGATGAACTTCCTAGGATTGCTTCTGTGTCTGTTAGGTTGTTTATTTTACCTAGCTTAAAATTTCCTTTTACGCTTTCAATGCTACGTAAAATAAACAACCATACAGGCAAAGAGGAAGCCTTCATTAATGCCTTAGCTCCTTTGCCTTTATTCCATTGTCTCGAAGTAATTAGTGTACTGTAATCACGATTTCAAGAAGAAATCTTTGGTTTTTGAATTAATGCTGATAAAAGCTTAAAAGTTATTACTTCTTCGCGTTTTTAATTTAATTGCTAAAATTGAACTAAACTTTTGTTTTTTGCCGTTATACTATTTTTTGTCACCACAGATTATAAAGGTTTTCTTTTCTTCAGGCTTAAGTGATTCTTTAATTTTATAACCAAGTTGTATTTTTCTTTTATATATTTTGAAATTGTTTTTTTTTTTCTTTTATTTCAAAGTTGTTTGTTCCAAAAGCAATCTAAGATTTTTTTTCATTACATACTGTTAAAATCATTTGAAATAGAGTTAACTTGTGTGCTTAAGTAAATATCTTTTGTCGGATGTCTTGATGTCTTTTCGTTCATAAGCTCATTACTTTTTGCATTGAGAAAGGCTTTCCCTGAAACGCCAAAACATGTGTCTGCTGTAATCGGCAATTTGTGCTTTTTTGACGTTGTTTTTCTTACTTTAAATATCTTTATTTTTTTATTGTTAAAATGTTGTATTCATTCATTAAAACCTATATTCTTGATTAGAGAAAAGTTCTCTATGGGATGGATGTCAAATGGTTTCATCTGTTTTGCATAAATATGTCAATTAGTTATATAAGAATAACTACATTACTTCTATTTTTTTCACTAGTACTTGTTATTATTGCAACAATTATTATACTGTTCGGAAACTTAGTTCAAAATAATTTCAATTACTTTTTAGTTCTATCATAAATACACATGTTTTTGAGGGAAATTTTAATAGTTTCTTAAAATTCTTATGCTAAGTGGTTTCTGGAAGTAAAGTATTTTTTTTTTTTTTTTAATTTTCTCTGATCTTTCCATGTAGAAAAATTTAATATACTGTTTTGTAGGGGTTTTTTTTCCAAAAAAATTGACTTGATATGTTTTTTTTAAATCATTTTATTAAAAAAGTAACATCTTTTAAAAATATATCTTTAGTTCAACAACTTTACACAACTTAAAACATTTAAAATACTGCATTTTATGCAAACATACAATGGATTTCAAGTAGAGCAAAGAAAAAAACCCATTGTTATTGGTAACGTAAATCAGGGAAATTTGGTGAACTTAATCAGGGAAAAGTCAGGGAACTTTTTTTCACAATTCCTGTCGCCACCCTGTTTTCCGAACTCTGACTCATGCCCTCGAGCGCGAAATTCTAGGGAAGAAATCCGTAGACTATTCATTTTGAATTCTTTTAAACAGTTTTCGAATATTCAATGTTCGATTTGAAACTCGCACCGCGTTCCATGATGCTAGCCATTTTTACACGAACCACGCACGCACGCACGCACATGGTCGGAAGTAGTTGGAACTAGTGGCGTCGCTAGCTGGAACCGCCACGCGAAGTGAAGGAGGCGTGTCAATCCGTAACGTTGACGGACCGTTGAAAGTGTCAGATTTGCGCATGCACAAGTTTCTAGGTCGGATACCGAATCCAGCTCCGACGGTCGGTGCCGCAACCACTGCGTTCATTTTATAGGATTTTGTCTGCTTTTTTCAAATATGTATCCATGGAAAAACATTCCTATTATTTTTCCATTTTATGTGGAGATTTTCCAAAAATGTCAGGAATTGGTCCTCATCTCAGAAATTTGGTTTTTTTTGGCTCATTTTTTTTATCTTCTCGGTTACGGTTACAAATTGCAGAGGATAATGGATAGTTCTATGTTCCACTTGGGCTCTTCTAACACTCCTTTCGTCTGGCATATTAGGTCAAATTCAAACTTGATACATGTGTATACATATATATACACACACATTAACTGTAAGTTATGGATAATGTCATTAGAATGAGTGACGGGTAATTGGATCGGCCACTTTAATGAAGCAAATCCTTAAAAAAGAATTAAAATCAAACATGCTGCTTAAATGAATTGAGCATATGAGACTGATCATTTCTCTCTCTCTCCGACAAACGTGATGCATTAGAGCAGTCTTTTTTTTTTTTTTTTTTTTTTTTTTTTTTTTTTTTTTTTTTTTTTTTTTTTTGACTTTGTTTAGTAAAATAAGTTTTTTTTCTGTAAATAGTGGAACAATGTTGCACACTTTTTGTAACGATTGTCTCGAGACATGGAGTCGACGGGACTTTTCGTTAATGTTAGCATTGAAACGATGAGGTACCAATACCAAGGACTACGGGTAGATTGATGACATTGAAAAAAGGGTGTTTAAATTAATTACTACCTAGTTTTAGCAATTAAAAAGAGATGCATTTTTCGAAGCACATAAATTAAAATCTAAATTTTGTAATTGCTTTTTTATACTGTTTTGTGATTAAATTTTTAAAATAATCTGAGAATGGATATTTTGGGTGCGAGGTATAATCTTCTAATGATATCTCGTAAGTTCTCTGAAATTGTATGTAGAATTCCATGTTAAAAAAAAAGAAAACTGCACACACAGTTTTTAATTGAATTAAAATTTTCTTAAACAAACATGATTCTTTTTAGTGACGGTGGGTACAAAAATTCATTTACTCTCACATCTGTGACTCATGCAAAATAAAATTGTATTGATACTGTCGCTTTGTTTTTTTATACAGTGCTCCAAACATATTTGATACTACACTTTTTCAAAATTCCTATATATTTTTCTACAAAACTCCTATATTTTTCCATTTAAACTCCTATATTTTTCCTTTTAAACTCCTATATATTTTGCTATCAAACTCCTATATTTTTCCTTTTAAATTCCTATATATTTTTTCTCACTTGCTATGAGCCCTGATCATAGAAGTTATACAAGTTGAAGGTGAAAATATTATTAGATGACTAAGACATATAAAGTAGACCATGCTTAAATGGTGCTTGGCTGATTTTTCCCCTCTCCATACTCTCATCTGCAAATGTCAGTGTTTCTAATTATTATTTAAATACTTAAAAAATACATAAGCAGATGTACTACATTAAGAAGTGATTGTGTTAAAAAAAAAAACAATTGTTTAGCAAATCGCAGTTATGATATTGTAACGTCCAACAAGTGATGTCATGCCTTGAGAGGGGTGGATGAGTTCATGAAATTGTGACAAGAAGAAGAGGGTGACAAAAAGTAACATCACACAGTTATTGTAACAGTATGTTTATAAAAAATATGACATTGTGACAAGAGGAGGAGTAAGATAAAGTGTGACACTTTGTGACAAAGAAGGAAGGGGTCAAATATTTGAAAAGAAAAAGTGCAACATCATTTAAGGGCAGCCCATTAGTACTCCTTCAAAACTCCTTCATTTTATTTCCGAAATTGAGTACAAACCCTGTTTTAAAGTTTTGGTCCGTTTAGTCCGCTTTTAAAATTAATTGTTCTTAAAAATCAAACTTTAAAAGTTTTAATTAGGTTAAAAAGTACTGTGTCTGTTACTTCCAAACATGCGACAGAGGTACCTTTCTTCTTTTCAACCTGACTTTCCGGTATTATTTTGCTCCAGATTGATGTCATTGCTCCTCCTTTAAACTGTTGCAGCATGGAAATCTAGCAAATGGAGAGGTTTGGGGGAGGAGTTATGACTTCAAATTATTTTTCCAGGGATTGTATGCATTGGAAAAACCTTGAAAATTGCTTGAAAAAGATTAAAAACTTTTAAAAAGAGAGTTTTTTAGTGCTTTAAATTGGCAGAAAATCATTAAATATGCTTTAAAATTTTTTAAGAAGATTTCATCTGTGCATTTTTCTGAAATTGTTTTCAACATGAAGCATCACGAAAAATTGCTTCCTGTGTTTGCGAGTGTAACCTTTCTGCATCTTGTTAATATTTTATTTTGCCAATCAGAAGTTATTTTGAAGTATTTTATGTTTGATTTCAATAGATAACTTTTTTTTTTTTCGGAACCATGGCAACATCAAACTTACCACCGAAAAATGCTTGTCGTTTTTAAGATTTCAATTTCTTTGCAGTTTGTAAATATTTTGATACTTTTGGCAATCAGAAGTTATTTTGACACACAACACCACCTCAGATTTGCTTATTTTCTGTTTGATTTTAATGATAACAAACTTTCTTTCTTTTTTTGGTACCAGCACTTACTCAGACTTCAAAGAAAATTCCTTGTTGTGTTTGAGATTTCAATCTTTTTGCATCTTGTAAATATTTTAGGCAATCAACATATTTTATGTTAGTTTTAGTAAACAATAAATTTATTTTTGGAAAACATGCCAACAGTGAAAGTCAGGGTTCGTACGGGTCATGGAAATCCTGGAAAGTCACGGAAAAAAAATAACAGAATTTCAGGCCTGGAAAAGTCATGGAAATTTTCATTGAAAGTAGTCATGGAAATTTATTTCAAGTCATGGAAAAATTTCTTGGATAAAGAGAAAGGAACAGTAGCTAAAGGAGCATTAGAAATCTTGAGTGATTTGACAGTATAGCGCATAAAAGCTATTAAAGGTGGAAAATTGAATGATCCAAAAATCAAATCTGAATTTTGAAATCTCATTGCATCCACTTCTGTTGCAGCCGCTTTCCATTTTTTGCGATGTGATTTTACTTCCTGGACATCACTTATTTTGAATTTTCTGTTATTTTCAACACTTCTTATGTTTCATATTCTGTAGTAGCAAAATTTCATGTTCTTAGTTTTGCTACTCCCACTCAAAAAAAAAGCAATTCAATTGCATGCGAGTTTGATTCCATCACTCGTAAGGACTTTATTATTAAATTTATCAGAGTTTATCTTAATTTGTTGAATGTTTTAGAAAATAAAGATCTTAAGTCAGGAGATAGAATACAGAAAAAGAAGAATTCTGATGCTCTAAAACAGGAGTGCCAGACATAGGGCATGCAAAACTATTCCATGCGACCCACTGCTAAGTTCAATGTCCGGAATTAAACGTGTTCTGGAATTTCTGAACCTATTAATTTATATGCATTTGAAAATATGCAAATTTGTAAACAAAACAAATATACTTTTGAATCAGAAGATTGATTCATTACTGAATGGTTTTTTCAAAAAAGATCTGGTTTAGAAAAACATAAAGAACTAAACTATGTGGCTTTAGTTTAAAGAACCAAAATACTGTCAAGTTACGTGGATTAAAGGCACTGTTGACACTAAAAGGTAACTTTTGAAGCAAATTTATTGAAACTTAGTGATGACTCATTCAACCTTTTTCACATTCAATATCATTCTGCCTGTTTTTAAAGAAATATCAGACATTCAAGCATCATCATATTCGCTTCACTGCATTTTTGCTTTACTTAAATTTATATGATGAAGACAAATAAGAATAGTTTAGTTTTTTAAGTGTGCACTTATATTTTTTCCATTACGAGTAAGTGCTTCAATGAGGCTGAGGCATTCGTATAGATGTTTTGCTAATGCTCATTTCCATATATTGCTAAGTTTGAGATTAAATAGCAGAGCTGCCAAGTGCTCCGTTTTTCCCGGAGTTTCTCCGATTTTTATTGCGTACTCCGAAAATCCGATTTATTCCAAAAAACTCCGATTTTTCGACTTTTCTTCACTTTTCGTTTTCAGATGAAATTTCCTTATCCTTGAAGGCAGGAATTATGTACAAACTCAACAAAATAGAAGACAATTTGATGCTTTGGAAGCATTAGTATCAGGATAAACACTGTTTTTGATCGAGCGTTTCAGCTTCACGCGTGTAAAACATTGCCGCCATGTTTCGTCATTCACAAGATGGAAGTCGACGGTGCTAAGTGCCTAAGTTTTCAAAGACAGAGGAGATTTGGGTGTTTTCCTTAACTGAAAAATCATTAAAGTAAAGTAAAATGTGCTACATTTTTTTTTTAAATATTTTAAATAATTTTCTTGAGAAATGAAAAAAATCATTCTATTTAAAATTTCATCTTATCCTCACTGCTTTGGAAGTTATTGTGCTAAATATTCTCAATTAAATTGTAGTTTCATGAGGATTTAAGTTATTTGTATGGAACAAGTTCAAGCATTTCTATCCTAATTTTTGACTTAGTCGCCATATTTGGTCATTTTGTGAGATTTAAGCACTTAAGTCTCTTTTAATGACCTAGTTTCCAAAAACGGAATAAGATGCATTTTGCAATGCAAACTATTGAAAATAATTCAAAATGGGCCTTTTTTTTTTCAGAAAAATTCTTAATTATTTTCTTGAAATATTTAAAAAAAAAATTTCAGAATATTATTTTATCCTCATTGGTTTAGATGCTAATCTACTATATACTGATTATTTTGTCTAAATTATAGTTTTTAAGGATTATTAATTATTGATAGTTACTTTTTTGCAACTAACTCAAAAATCTATTACCCTTTTTTTTTTTCGTAGTCGCCATGTTTGGTCATCCGCAAAATGTAAGTAGACGAGACTATTAATCGCCTAAGTTTCCGAAAATAGAATTGTATATTTATCTCAATACAAACTATTAAAAATAACATACAATGCAAAGAAAAAAATGTTTTTTTTTAAGGGAAATTTTATCTGTATTTGATCCTCATTGTCTTGGAGGCTTTGTAGAAGCTATTTCATTTGAACTGCTGTTTCCTGTTGGCTTCTCATTTATTTATTCTTTTTTTGCAGAAAGATCAGAAACCTATTTTAACTTAAATTTTCCATGTGTAAAAAAAAGTATTGAATAATACTCTTTTAGAATGTGCTAAGTCCTATTCATTTATTTATTTATGAAAGTTTTAACCCCCCCCCCCCCATTTTGTATTTCAAAATTTAGCGATAGTGTTGGAAACTAAAGTTTTGGGGTCTAGTGGCCACTTGGAAAATTCCTGAGAATTGATCTTTACTATGAAGTTATACATAAGAACTCTACTTCCAAGCACGAGAAGTAAATTATGTATTTTATTCTTCAATATGTTCTTATGCAATGCATTTTTAATACACGTATATGCATTAAAAATATTTAAAAAAGAGATTGCAGTTTTATTAAATCAAACAGTTATGTTTTTTTTACTTTTCATTATGTAGCTACGTGGACGATGCTTTTTTTTTTTTTTGGTAAAATAATTTTATTTTAATCTTGGTTGTAGCTTTGCTGAAAATCAAACATGAAAATTCAGAAAAGCATCATAGTGGTGTTTAAAACTTATAGAAGGTTGTGGTACAGAAGGAAGGCTTAGCAATGGCTGCGATTTCTTGCTCCTATTTTAACCCTCGTTGCTCCTATTTTTTCCCTTCATTGCTCCTATTTTTTTATCTTGAGGTTGGCAGCTATGAAATAGTGCTATTCTCTTTGTGTAACAAGGTCATGAAAAGTTTCATTGAAGTCATGAAAAAGTCTTGGAAAAGTCATGGAATTTTTTTCATCCAAATAGAGTATGAACCCTGGAAAGTACTTGGAGAAAATTTGATTATTGGAATTATTTTGATACTTTTGGAAACTGGAAGCTATTTTGACACGTGCTATCACAAATTATAATATTTTATTTTTAAAAACTAAAAAAACTAAAAACTGAATTGCTTTAATATTTCCTTGTATCTTTATTATTGAAAATACTCATTGAGTCTTTTCATTTTGAAAATATAGCTGTATGAATCTGAAATTATACATTTGTTGATTACATTAAGTTATTCAGTAAATCAGGTTCAAATTTACATTCATTGTATTTATCACTTAAGCAGCATTTGCATGGTTTTGGGTGTGGTGACTTCGATAAAATATTTTCTTACTCATTTTTATACATACAGACCAGCCCGCTTATTGGAATATTGGATAAAAGAGTATCCCGCTTAATATAATAAATTTCCAGTGCACTACACCGTTAATTTGTTGTTTTTGCCCCGGATAATGGAGCATTCCGCTTCATCGCATTGATGTGCCAAATTGCATATTCCATTAAGTAGGCTCAACTGTACTTGAAGACAGTTACAATAACTTGGTGGCAGAACAACTAAATATATATGTATGAAGAAATGATTTAGACATATAGCATACTAATAAATGATTTGGGCAAACCTCTAATATTTTTGAACTAAGGCTGTAGGGTAGCTAGAAACTACCATATTAGGGTTGAAAATATGTGTTAAAAACAAGCGTTTAGGGTGGAGGGGAACTACCGTATGACTTCTAAGTTATGCATTCTTTATAAACTGGTTTATGTGAAAAATTTTGTTTAATGGCTATGTTAATTGTAATGAATATCGAAAAGGCTTAACTAGGTATGCAATGATTCATCGGTCACTTAGCTGATTATTTATAATCAGCCAGTTTTCACCTGTTAATTAGAAAAACTAAAAATACTTCTTATGGTTAGTTAGCAAATTGTCTTAATTTAGCAGCAGGCAGCTTATTTGCCTTGGGTGCTTCTCTGGGTTTAACTATGAATGGTCTTCCCAAGGTCCTCTTTTTAATTTAAATCCTCTTATCCTTTTTCTGTAGCTGAAAAATCTTTCGCCATCCTGGTCATTCTTCCTTTCTTTGTTGCAAATCCTGAGTTCTACAACCAAGCACAAACCTTTTTTGTTTTAATATGGATGCATTGAAAGAATAATATTCAGAAAACCAGAAAATTATTTTGGGCAGTTTTTAAAAACTTTCATGCTGAGATTTGTGGAAGGTAGTAAATTATTGAAAACCAGGCTTGACTCACTGAAAGCGTTTCATGCAATTAATATACATATGACAGGCATTTTGAAGTTTGGAACAATATTTTTTGGAATTTTTTTCAAATATAAACCAAACCGAACTTTAAGGGGGGGGGGGGTTGAACCCTATGGGGGATCCCCACCCCTTGTATAGAGCCCTGAAGGTATTTAATTTTTTGAAAAATACTTGAATGAATAATATTAAGCCCCCCTGAAAATGGAGTAATAGTTAATTTTTTTTTAAATATTTAAATGAACTCATTATTTTATCAATAAATTCTTAACTACAGCTAACCTGATGCTCATATGCATCCTCACCTAGAACACCTTCACTGTCCTGATTAACTGATTCAACTAAATTCTTAAAAATAAATTACTCAATTTTGCATCTCTGTACAATTTTACAGCATTAGAACGGAAAATGTTGAATTTATTTTTTATCTGTAAATAAAAAGTTGTTCCAAGAGGTTTCGGGTTTATTTATCATAAATTTTACAAAGAAAAGCCTAAGCTCTCTATTTTTATTACAAACTAGTGTCACCCGCAAGGCTCTGCCTGTAGTAGAAAATTAAAAGGTCTTTTGGTTCGCCTGGTATATTTACAAATAATGGATGACGAATTTCTCGCCCATTGGCTATGTTCATTTGCTCTCCCATTCGACGTCATAATTTCGTAATTTACTCGTTCATCTTATTATAACTTTGCTCTGGAAAATGTTAAAATTGAAATAGAAAAAGAACAAAATTGAATTTTCAAAAGATTGCTTTGAGGTGCACACCCCTGTGGCTACAAACTTAACTTTGTGCCTAATTTCATGAAAATCGATCGATGGGTCTAGGCGCTATGAGCGTCACAGAGATCCAGACATCTTCCAGACAGAGAGACTTTGAGCTTTATTATTACTAATGAAAATTTATAATTTTTTAAGTGTTTATTGAACAGCCAACTAATTCAGGTCCCTTCTCTTTCTTGTGGTAAACCTGAGATTTTATAATAAATTTGGAAAATGCTAGAATATTGTGTTTTGAGACAAACAATGCAATATTAACACAATAGGCAATTCCATGGTAACTGAATGCCATTTTGAGGCGCTCATAAATATTTTGTTTTACACACAAAACATTCATTACTTTCAAAATCTTTTCCCCCTGTTTATTGTTCTTTTTAAGCTGATTTTTAAATATTAGTTGAAAACATGTAACTGACTGACATGTTGATTTGCATTCATGTCATTCAGTTACAATGTTATAAATTATTTTTCAAACATAAACCAGAGTATGTTGAGAATTCAGTTACATCATTAAATTCAGCCTAAAAAGAACACTGAAGCAAGTTTTTGAAAATAATGTATATTTTGCATGGAATATGACAATGCTTATGGTTTTGCTTTGAAAAATGTCAGTCAGTTGCCTGTTTAATTGCTCATCTTTAAAATTAGTAAGTCTGACTCATGTTGAATTTTTTTAGTGTAGTCCCCTTCTGGGAATTTTTGATGAGATTTTCTTCTTTTTTTGCTTTCTGGCCACTCATTCCTGAACTAATCTAATATTAATACATTTAATTATTTCTAATTCTTATGTATTGATAAAGATAATTTATTTACAAACCACTGCTTTCTAACAGGGTGCTTCTTATATTTTTATTGATTGATTTGCAGTGGCTGACAAAAGTCTTGGCCATTTTTGTTTTAAAATATATAAATTGTTCCTGCAACCAAAATTTTGGAAAACCGAGATTTTGTCAGGATAAAATTTATAACACCTTTAGGTTGGAAGCAAGAGCTTGGTATATGGTGCAGGACTTTTGTAAGCCCCTGTGTATACCATGTGAGCTTCCATTTTCCTAACAGGTGTTATATCTTTTCAGCTGAAGGTGAATCCTCCCATAAAGGAAAAAAGAAAGCTGTTGATTGTCGTCGTAGCACTGCCGCACAGTTCTTTGTTGAAGAAGAAACTGTTGACGAGGCTGCAACTACCGATAGAATTGTTCAGCTTCTGAATGAAGCTATTGTTCCCAAAGAGGAAGGAGCAGCTTTGAAAAATTTAAAAATTGTACATGAACTGATCATTCACAAGGAGCCAAAACTGCTGGATAATTTTTTTAGATGAAGTAGTAAGTTTTCTAGCATGATCAAAATGCTGAAGTCCGAAAATTTGTTGTTAATTTCATTGAAGAAGCTTGTAAGAAAGATCCCCAAATACTGCCTAAAGTGATTGGAAATTTAAACTTGATGTTGTTGGACAAAAATATTAATGTTCAGAAAAAAGTAATACAAACAACTACACAGTTATATACTGTTGCAATTAAATGGTTATGTGATGCTAAAACTGTTGATGAAGTAATGGAAGCTACTTGGGCTTCTATGAGTGAACTTAAAGCAAAAATAATTTCCTTGTTAGATTCTGATAACGAGGGTATTCGAGTGTTGACAGTGAAGTTTATGGAGAAGGTCATTCTCACACAAACCTTTAAAGACCAATACACAGATCCAAAAGTCAAGGACTTATCTTTGGATGACATTCCAGTAATATTAAAAATATTTAGACCGAGAAAAATGGAAGAAGAAGCTAAAGACATTTTTTTAAAAATTGTTGATTTCCATGGAGCTTCACATGTTTCTTGTGTTAATTTGACTTCGTGCATGCAAGTCTTAGTTACGATTGGAAGAAAAAGATTTGAATTCTTCTCAAAAGTGCTCCAAGCATTTGAATCATTACATGCAAATTTGCCTCCAACACTAAGCCAATCTCAAGTTAGCAGTGTTCGAAAAAATTTAAAATTACACCTTTTCACACTAGTAAAGCATCCCGGTGCTGTTGAGTTTCATTCCACGTATATCAATCATGCTATCAGATTTAGGAGCTTACTCCACAGCAAATAAGTAAATGTTTTCCTGCAGTAGAATTGAGCAAAAAACGGTGTTGCGAAAGATCCCGAGGTTTTCAATAAGAGACCCAAAATGGAGGAAGAAATAATTGGTAAAACTGATCCTAAACCTAAAAGTTGTTGATAAAAGTTTGAAGGCAAAGAATACTGCCATAGATATTACTGCTGAAGGACTTGGTTCCAAAATTTAGCAGTACTAATGTTGCTGATTTAGTCCTGGTTAGCATGCTAAACTTACCTGATATGATGCCTGCTCATTTCCAGTCAACATATACTCCAATTGCTGCTGCTGGTACTGAACCTCAAATACGTCATTTATCTCGCTTACTAGCTACTCAGCTTACTTTAGTTGGTCTGGGTAAAGGTATTGATGAATATAAGCTAGAGATGGAAAATGAAAAATTAGAACCTAGTGATGACGACGACGATGATGATGAAGATAAAGCTTCCACAAAGCAAATTCAAACTGTTCTTGGTCGAAAGACAGATCACAAACCTAAGAAACAGGCTCTTGTTCTGTTACCTAGTGGGGGTTCCCAATCTAAATCAAACAGATTTTCAAAAAAGCTCGACTTGCAGCTCGTTGGCAAGCCTCTTAGTGACACAGAAGCGAATGCCTTCTGCCGGTCTGCTTATGGTAGAATTTTGAATGCTGAAAAAAATATTGCTAAGCGAGGTGCTGCTGCTGTGAGAACAAAAATTCTAACAACATTAGCGACTCAGTTTCGGGGTGATTTAGAAGTGGATTTAAAACATCATATTCTTGAAAACCCACGTGGTAGGTTGGAACTAGCTTTTAGTTGGTTATATCAAGAGTATGCATCTTATAGAGGATTTGAAGGATCACAGGAAGGGCCTATTGATAAATGTGAGGTGACCGTTAATAATCTGGTTGCTGGTGTTCTTGAAAATGATGAGCAAAATCGCGTTCTTTTTAGCCGTTTCTTTTTGGATTCACCTTTCATTACAGAAGGCATGGCTGAATCATTAAAGGTGATATGTGTTGATGAGGGTGCTACTACTTTAGCTTTACAAATAGCTAAGAATATGACGATTCGGAGGCCACCCAAGAAATTGCTTTTCCTAAGTGTTATTTGTGATCTAACTCTTCATGAAAATGTTGATGTACGTTCAAAAGCTGTTGAAACTGGAGTAGAATTGCATGAATCTGGTCACATGCAATCATTTATCGAAGCTTTTGCTTTAAGAAGCTTAAAATTTTTTATTGCTACCTCAACCTCCTGCATCTGATTTCATGTTGTTTGCCCAACCTCCTGTTGCATGGTCAGAAGAGTTGACAAAAGTCTGTTTACATTTATATTTAGCTTTGCTTCCCATTAATCATCGTCTTATTCACGATTTGGGACAAGTGTATGTGGAAGCCACTGCAGATATTAAGAGGACAATTCTTCGTGCGCTAGAAGCTCCCGTCAAGGGAATGAGCATGGCATCTCCCGAGCTTCTGTTGTTTGTAGAAAATTGTCCGAAGGGTGCAGAAACTTTAATCACTAGAATCATTCACATATTAACTGATAAAGCACCGCCATCAGCTGAACTGGTTGACAGAGTCCGTGATCTCTATCATAAACGTGTCCCAGATGTTCGTTTTCTCATTCCTATTATAAATGGTCTTACAAAGCGAGAAGTAATAGCAGCATTGCCTGAACTTATCAAACTAAACCCAACTGTCGTTAAAGAAGTTTTCCATCGCCTTCTTACCAGTAACTTCTCCAGTCCTGTGTCTCCTGCTGAACTGTTGGTAGCCCTTCATAATATTGATCCTGCTAAGTGCAATCTAAAGATCATTATTAAAGCAACCTCATTGTGCTTTGAAGAAAAAAATGTTTATACTCAAGTAGTTTTGGCCATGGTTATTCAACAATTGATGGAACAAAATCCATTCCCTATTTTATTGATGCGTACAGTTATTCAGTCACTCGCCAACTATCCCCATCTTTTGGGATTTGTTACAAATACATTACAACGCTTAATCTTGAAGCAAGTTTGGAAACAAAAGCGAATCTGGGAGGGATTTATGAAGTGTTGTCAAAGAACTAAGCCACAGTCATTTCAAGTTCTACTTCAGTTGCCAGCTCCTCAGCTGGAGGAAGTTTTGCAAACTTGTCCTGATTTACGGGAGCCTCTTTGTCAGCACGTTGAGGCTTTCACTGAAAGTCAAAAGGCTCATATATCTCAGGATATTAAGGATGTACTTGCTGTTTTTCAGCCAAAAACTGAATCTGAAAGTGTTTTTAGATGCTGGTGAACCTTTGCCTCCTGGCCAGGAACACATTTAAATTTTCATTATTATGAACTTTCTAACTTTGTTCCATTTGTAATACATTTATTCATGCATTAGTTAAGTTTGTAGAACCATTGTAGTTGTAATTCTAAATAAGTCATTCAAACGTCATTAAACTTCTGTTCCATTAGAAGCTTAGGATTCCTTATATTTATAAGGTGACAAACTTTATTTGCTTGTGAATAAATTTGTTACATTTAACTAGTTTGTTCTGTTATAAATATTGAATTGCCTAAATTCTACAGTAGTGTATTTAATTCTGCGATTAAAATTGCACATGTATTTGTTATTTAGAAATATATATATGACTGCATTCTTTGCTGGCTATCCCCTTTTTTTAGTGGAAGAACTCCCCATCATCAAGTTATTTTTCACCCTCTTTAAGTATAGATATTGTCCTAAATTATTTCATTTTACTATTTTTCTAATTCCAGTACTAATTATGCATCTGAAGTTTCATAGTCAGCTGTAATAAAAGTTCTTTTTGAGTTCAAGTAATTGACAACTGCGTTCAAATTTGTTAATTTTAGAAATGTGCTTTGTTTTTAGTAAAATAAGAGCTTTAAAACAATAATTACTTTTCTGAACTTTGTGACATTGTTACATAATTAATGTATAAATTTATTAATAAAAAATAATGTTATTGAAATTTTCTGGATAGTGAGTCGGGAATAAGCTCAAAAGCTAAACCCAATTCCAGTTTTATGTTCTTCACTTGGCAAATTTTTCCATTAACTATCAGCATCTTAGCAAATAATGTTTTTACTGGCAAAGGAATGACATTGTTTCATATTGCATAGTAAAGTCCTTTTAAGTTAATACCATTTTCTCTGAGGACTACATAAACTTTCATGGTCATTTTTCTTTCAGGACTTAGGGGTTAAAACCCCTCCCAGAATACAAGCACATTTATTTCTTCCATCAAAATCAAGGGAAAAAAGCAGAGTATTTGAGCTTTTCCAAGCGGAATAGGTTTAAACAAAATATGGTACTGCTTTTAATGATCAGGAAGCAGTCAGAAATAACTTTTCCATTCTTAAATATAAAAAGTTGTATTTCATGATGATCACCTCACTGGTATAAGATAGCTAAAATGATGTCAATAAAGCTCTACAGGGTATCATGGTGCCTCAGCACTTCTATCACTGTGCAAATCCGTTTTAGGGACATCTTGAGAGAGGAGCCTACTGCACCGGATTTTCTGAGGTTCTTAACCAATTCTCATTGAAACAGTTATTAGCTTGCATTTGACATTCATAAAGACGTGAATGTATTTGAGGCGGTTTTAAATGATGTCGTGAAATACACAAAACATGAGTATAAGATTAAAGTAAAACTAATAAATATTCTGTGCTTTTCCCACTTTCTTAGTTTTATAGTGCTATTAATGCAAATTGTTTTTATGCATTTACTTTGAATAATAACTAATCTGTAAAAATTCTTTGATATTGAATAATTACGCGTTGTTGCTTTCTTTCCCATTCATTTACAATTTTCGGTTTTGAAAACCCCTCCCAGAAAAATTTTCTGCCTATGCCACTGGTTTAAGTATTGTTTAAAATATTAGTCTACCTTGCTTATAAAGATAAAGAAACATAAAAGTTATTAAATCTATAAAAATAAACTTTTAATGCCTAAGCAGGCCCGCGCCAAGCCTGATCGGCGCCGTCGTGCAAATGTCTATTGAGCCCCCTTATGCAGTGGTGTTCGAGGAAAATGTAACTAACATCTGGAGTGAGGTTTTGTGGACAAATATGACGTGGAACAAAATACTTTTGGCATTTAATTTATTTAAAAAGCAATGAGTAAATATTTAAATTTGGACACTAGTATATGTTTTTACTTCATGTCTCAAAGTTATTTCGAGTTCAGTAGCTCCTCCGATAATCTAATGCGTTTTGGAAAAAGAAAATATTCTAAATATCAAAGCTCTAAACTCTCTCATCTCTTAATATTAATCAAATGTTTGTGCTTGTCAAAACATGACAACGAGATTCTGATTTTGTATTCAAATTGAAGTATAGAGGATGTTTCACCTCGACATCTGAAACTGAAATCCTTTCCGGTAAAATCGTTATAAAGGAAATGTACAGAATCGTTTACAATGCAATGGTTTGATACCTGATTCTGAAACAAATACATTGTCCAAAGCTGTTGTAGAAAAGGGAGGGGGAATCGAGTAATTATGGTCAAGTCGTTACTTCTGAAACTAAAAAGTTTACTTAAAGTGTTGTCAACAATACATAAATATTACGCACAAGTAAAAAAAGCAAGTTGGCTTACTGTATTATTTTCATGCAGTGGTTGGAAGTAGCGATGCTACTGTAGTAGCTACATTTTTTAGTAGTTTGTAGTGTAGCGCACTACTTTTTTAAAAAAGTAGAGTAGCGAGTAGTTCGCTACAAAAAAAAGTAGTTTGTAGCGATTTCTGGAAACTACTTTTGAATCAAGTTATTTTAAAAAAAAACGCATTTTCATACGAATCTGACTGGTGCAAGTCTTACACGAGTAAAAGTTGCACCGATCAGATTCGTAAGACTGAAAAATTCGAGCTGACCTCTAACATATAATTTTGACGTCATGTCTTGTATCTGTTTGACGCCATTACTTTGTTTGGCATAGAAACTTTCACATTTTCCCAATATTCGCCTTGAATAGAGCATGGCTTGAAAAGAAAGAAACGATTTTTTTCCCGTTTCCTGCAAACTTTGCCCATTAAGCAAAAAGCTTTCGGTATTAATGCTATTTGCACATGCAGTCGAACTAATATTTAGTACCCAAGAAAGAAGGTGATATAAGCCCTGCGCTTGCGTTAAGAAAATGTTCGTGTAGCAGGTGAGGAATTCGTGTCAGCTGCAAAATTCGCTCCTCGAGTAAAACTCGCTCTATATAGACATTTCGCGTTAGTCGAATTGCGTTGTGGCCCTAGTCCACTGTTGTTAAAAATTGCACATTGAAGTAAAGTAATCATTTTTAGTTATGTTTCATGTTTCGGATAATTAGTAGTACCGATTGGGATATTTTTCATTTTTCTTTATTTTGTTTTTTTACTGATTGAGTGTTGATATATTAACATATTAAAAGTCAATTATTAAATGTTGTGAGTTTTTTGAGGTTATTGGCAAAATAGAAAAATGCTGTTATTTCATTTTATCAGGGGCATAAGAAAACAGATGGTGTTCAGGTCTGGAACCCTAGCTTGAAGCTCAAAAGCAATCAATTCCTATGAAATAACTAATGTTATCCTATGAATCCCTAACTATGAAATATAAGTTCCTTTAAAATTAACTCATATAATGAAAATTTAAGTTTTTCTCTTTTGTTGATGCACTTCATCATCTAAATCAATTTCATGTATATGTATGTCTAGTCTATGTAAAATTTAAATTAAATTACGATTGGATTTATCTCAATTTCAAGTAGCCGAGTTGCTCATCTTGAATGAAATACTATTTACTGTCAGGAAAGGATTAAAAATTTGAAGGTTGAACTCCTTCCACTTTTAAATCCTTTCTTGCAGGGAATATTCGTGCAATTGGTAAAAAATGTTTCGATTGACGAATCGTTTCAGTTAAGGAAGAAAGAATAAATAATTTAAAGCTATATTCCATGTTCAAATGAGCCAATATATCAATCTGAAAATTCTGTTAATATTTTCATTCAATCTCAAACGGTGTGTATGTTATTTAATTTTTAAAAAGTAGCGAAGTAGCGACTACATTTCAAAAGTAGTTTGTAGTTGCTACATTTTGAAAAAAGTAGTTGTAGTTAACTACATTTGTGTTAAAGTAGTTGTAGTTCGCTACAAAAAAAATGTAGTTTTTTCCAACCACTGATTTCATGCATGATAACATGAAGTAGAATTGCCCCGAACAATAGTTAAAAATCATGAAAAGACATATTGCACAAATTATAATGCATCCTATTCACCGCGAGAACCAAAATGGAGGAAACACTAATTTCTTCCGCCTCATGTGCTCATATATGTTCAACCTTCAGTGCTATAGACATTTCGAAATAGCATTCATGGCTCCACATTAGGAAGAAAAATTCTAGTATTATACACAAATTAGTATCGCATATTTTCAGGGAAAAAGACTTAGTTGCTTTTGAATAGCATGTTTAGACACAAGGCAATTTTTTTTCTTTTTATATAGGCGGCGAGACGGATAGCTAGTTTTAAGGAGCAGTATAGTTTCAACATAAGAGAAAATGAAAAAGTTCAAATTTATTTTTTTGGTTGGAGGGATTTCCCCCATTTGGAGCATTTTTAAAGGGTAGATCTCGGCGCCGTCGTGCGCCGCCACGACCTTGCACATAGGGACAGCTCGGCCCTGTGCCTAAGCCTAAATTCCTTATCATAAGACTTAATCAGAATTTGTTCAAACTTACAGGATATTTTATTCATGTTTTGGAGTACACTTTGTAATTTTTCAAGTCATTTCCCCCAGAAATAATGGAGTTAAAAGCTGCTGTCCATGGACGGTTGTCATCTGAGCTTATTGTTGGTGGGCATTACTAAAGTCGCAATTTTGGTCTTGAGATTATATGAAATACTTAACTCTCAAATTTAGTGTGTGCGCAAGCAGTATTTAAATTAATGTAACAGATTTCTACTATTATTTATTTGTTATAAAAAGTGAAGAAAAATATTCCAACAATGCATAATTTAATAAGTGTAAGTATCAATAGAAGAAATTGATTAACGCATTACAATTTGGTCTATTGAGGCTTCCGAAAAAGAAATTAAGAAATGGGTGCAAGAGTAATTTCTGAAAGTACAAATTTTCCAATTTTGGAGAAAGTGCTGAAAAAAAAGTTGGTAAGTTATTAATGTGCTACCATCATAAATCATCTTATTTAATAAAATTATTTCAACTGTTTTCAAGAAAATAGCATACTAAATGCTTTTTATTACGAAAGATTACCAAATATAGTAAAGCCTTAACACAGCCATTGCTGCTGGAACGTGGTTATGGTCTCAACACAGTCGTTATTAGGAAACTTGAAGTATAGTTCAGATAGTGGAAATGCACAAGATGCTTGAAAGCAAATGGGTTAAATATACTCCAAAAAAAATCAATCTTGTGGCCGATTTAATTCTGTTTCAAAAGAATTGAGACTGAACTAAATAAAAGTAGTCCACTGACTGAGATAAGATAATGAAAATTAAGATGTGAGCTTTTTATTTAATTTTCATTCTATGATTATGGATACTTGCCAACTCTACTGTTTTTAACGGGAGACTCCCGTTTTTTACGATCTTCTCCCGTTTTTTGCAGTTTTTTTCAGTCAATCATCAAAAAGTTTCACTTTCTTCTCAGATGGCGCCCTTTTCTAGTCTACCAATGTCAGGGAATAAGAATTTTTCCAATTAATAACTCATTTAGTAAAAATTAATTTTTTAGAAGCTTTCCACATTGCATGTTCAACAAAGCACGTGCTTTGCCAAAAATTGCAGCAGATTTCAATCTTTTTGCATCTTGAAATTATTTCAATTATTTTTAATGTTTGAAGTTATTTTAACATGTGCTACCCTATACCTACTACCTACTTATTTTATATTGTATTTTCAATATATATTGATTTTCTTTTGTGTAGGATTTTAGTAAGTAAATTTTTGTAGCTACTTTTCTGGTACAGACTGGAGAATGCACGAAACTTTGAGCAAATTCACTCCTTATTATTTAGTTTTTCCTTTGCAGTATATTTTTCTTGCTGCTACCAATTTGCTTACATCTACAAAAATCCCCATTTCACTTTAAATTTAGTATTCATGTTATTTAAAAGCATAATTTAATACAGGGTTGCCACGCACCGGGAAAACCTGGAATTGTCAGGGAAAATGAAAATGGTCGAAAATCAGGGAAATGTCAGGGAAAATGAGAAATTGCATATTTCCGATCGTTCTTAGCGCGGCCCGCGGTCTATGACGTCAAAAAAAAAAAAAAAAAAAACTTTCAGCCTTGTTTTTTTTCGCCGCCATTCCCTTCCCATTCGTCATTTTGTCATTCCCCTCTTTCTTCTTCCCCCTGCAGTTCTTTTTATCAACTCTCTGCTATTGACACGTGCGCCATAGCAGTCGGCGGCGGACATGCGCAGAAGGTTTTTTTCTTCCTCGTTTGAGCGGGCTCTGTTTAAACGCTGCTTGTTTACGTCAGCAGTTCTGAAGTTGTTATGATGCATAGTACATTGTTTTGTCTGCGAGTGCGACTGAAGTTTTTAATGAGCTGCAATAATCTTTCATATTTTATATTATTTCTTTAAATTAATTAATGAAATCGTATTATTCTAAACAATTTTGTTCGGTAAATTTAGTTCATTAGACAATTTTAAACTTGGAAAGTTTCTTTTTTACAGAAGTATCGCTAATCTTTTAGTATTTTGGTAGTGATATTTAAAGACTTCCTTTGCGCTTCTTTCTTTCAAAATAAAAGTAATCCGATTAAAAAAAATTTTGCACATCAGAGAAGTTTCTGATCAATGCTCAAAATTTAACTTTATGACTGGGTGCCCACAGGAGTGATTATGGCGCAAGTTGCGCCATCAAAATTTTTTTTTGGGGGGGGGGGGGATTTTTTAATTATTTTACTTTTTTTTCAAATTATTTACTCATATTATTTTACTTTATTATTTTCATCTGTGTGTGTGTATTTTATTGGGGAGCGAGCACACTTTTCTTTCAAAACAATAATAATTAAAAATAAATAAATAGGTTAAAAAAATAAATAGGAAAAGAGGGTTAAAAATAAAAAAAGCGCTAAGGCATTCAGAAATATTGGGGGGGGGGGGGGTTGTGCCATTGAACTTGGGGGGGGAGCACTCCTGTTTTATGAGCAACAAACAGGGGAAATATGTGAAGCTAAAAGATGCATGATTTTTTTACAGGCCAAAGTCTAAAAGCACTTTGAGTTCAACGGATTGGAGGGGTAGAAGGCAATAATTGAAAAAGTTTAAGATTTCATAAGTTTTTAGTTCAGATTATTTTAGCAATTAACTTTATTTTTGTAATACAGATATCAGTGGCTCCTCGCTATTGAAAATTTTAGGGTTGCCATTGGCGACTAAAAAGGCGACTTTTGCGACTATTTCTTACCTTAGGCGACTATGGCGACTTTTTTTGGCAAAAAAACAGGCCATAAACGACTATTTTTAAAAAAACGGCGACTCTTTGCTATAAAAAGCGATTATTTTTTCATCTTTTATGAAATTCTCTGAAAAAAAATAGAAAGAACGATTTTGAGCCAATCAGTTGCATTCCAACACACTATGGAGATTGCATCAGACAGTTTTCAGCCAATAGCATTTCGCCGCACGGCGAACGTGTCGATCTACTGAGGTCGAATTCAAATGCAAAATGCATTTTCTGTAATAAAATTGCATTATTAATAATGATCTCCAGTGCTTTGACTTAAGTTATCCTAATATGTACGGCAAAAAACTAAAGCCGTTCTTATTTGTTAACATTCTAGCGTTGAACACGTGCTTCGCCGAAAATTGCATGCCGTGTTTGAAATTGAAATCTTTTAGCATCCGGTTAGTGTTTGAACTATTTTAAAAGGTCTTAGATATTTTAAATTATGCAATCTTAGGGCAATTTATTTTGGTTTTTATTTCAATAATTTCTTAGTTTTTTTTTAAAACTTTGCTCTTAAGTTATTAGTTACGTATTTTCGTAAAAATACGAAAATTAAAACTAGCAAACTTCCTTACTTTTAAATTTATGTCAAAAATAAATATTTTCAAAGCTACTTGAACTGAATTTTCCTGTTTTTAAGTTCACATAGAAATGAAAATATAGAGAACAAACACTCAAGCGTTGAACACGTGCTTCGCCGAAAATGTCTTGCCGCGCTCGAAATTTTAATCTTTTAGCATCCAATTAGTGTTTTAATGTTTTTAAATGGTCTTAGATGTTTTAACTTATGGGGTATTCCAAGGTATTTATGTAGAGTCCGTAACGTGACCTTTTTCGCCATAACTTTTAAATTTACTGTTTGATTAGCATATTATTTTATTTTGATCTTTTCCTACCAACACACCAAATCAAATTAAAATAATTTGCAAATCTAACGGTAAATTAAAAAGTTATGGCAAAAAAAGGTCACGTTGCGGACTCTACATAATGTCCAAAATACCGTGGAATGCCCCTTATGCCATCTTAAAGCAATTTATTTTGATTTTTATTTCAATAATTTCTTATTTTTTTAAAGCTTTGTTCTTAAGTTGTTATTAGTTACGTATTTTCGGACAAAAACGAAATTTCAAACTAGCAAACTTGTTTATCTTCAAATTTATTCCCAAAATAAATATTTTCAAAGCTACTCTAATTTAATTTTCTTGTTTTTTGAAGTTCACATAGAAATGAACGTAACTAAAAATTGAACTCTAGGAGAAATTCATATGAAAATGAAAATTTACTCCTTTTAGCTGGAAACTGCTTCAAGTGATCACTAATAGCACTAAAATATGAAATATAAAAAAATGTAATGAAAATTGATTTAACAATTAACAACTCATAAATTTACTTGAATGTTCATGTATTGGTTTGCAATAATTAAGTTTAGCTTATTAGGTAATTTAAAATATGTTTTCACATGTAGAAGTCTGATAACATTACATCAGCATCTGCTAAAACAAAAAACCTGTCACTACAGGAACATAAACTGGGTCCTTGCCCTAAAAGTTAGGCTAAGAAGTAGAACTGGCCCTGCCATTATTTAAGAATTTTTTAAGATGTTTTGCTTGACGTTGTCATGGTGCCATGTTCACATGTGCCCCCCCCCCCCCTCCCCTATACTAGTTTGTTGTTTACTTGGCTTATTTCAGAAGCCATTTTACCTATTACATTAATTACTCTCCCTATACAGCTATTGCTTAATTATTACATTTAAATAGTAGTATGAAAAAACTGTCTCATTTTAGTTCACAGTTCTTAATTTTTAAAAACGACTAGACTTTGAAATACAGAAAACAACGATCAGCATTGAAAAAAAAAATCAACATTTAAATGTATTGACAATTTAAAATGCATGGGAAAGTGTCGATACTGTCTCCTAACTTAAATACTTTGAAGACTCATGACTATGTTTTACAAGTTCAAACTCAATTTATAATTCCTTTGTCTTGACTTTAAAAAAAAGATCTTCATTAAATTGTATTATTATTAGTACCATTAAAAAATGCTGAATGAACCAAGTTAATCTTGAAAAAAAATATTATGTTTGGGAAAATAAGTTTTTATTTTCTTGTAGTTACTATAGGTAGTCATCTTTTGATTGTGTGACACAATGTATTTTTTGAATTTCTAAGTATTTAAAAAAAATTTAAATACCAACTTCAAAGTAGTAGTTCCAGTAAAAAATGTTGAATGATGTTAAAACACATGTTAGATCTGAGAAATTAAGTTTTGATTTTTTTATTTTTTTGCATTTACTATAAATAGCTATGTTTTAAGATTTTCTGTTGTGTGATTTTGTTACACTAAGTATTTTTTGAGTTAGTAAATAGTTAAAAGAAATTGGAAAAAGCAACTAAATGGGTGAAAAATGCAACTTAATCATTGTGCTGAGGAGACTATTTAGGCAACTTTTTTTTACAAATTAGGCTACTAAAGCAACTATTTTGAAGCAAAATTTGGATGGCAACCCTAAAATTAGATATGCTACATTTACATTAATTGTTTATTACAGTGATTTGCTTCACTTGTGTTAGTACATTAGGGTAGGGGGTCATGGCACACTAACGAGGTACGGGGAGATATACCGTATCTCACGGTGAGCAAGACCCACACATTAAGGGGTAAACTCCCAGCTGGGCTGACGCCCAGCACGGGGACCTTCCCCGGCGCAATAAGTACCAAGCGCGTCCGTAGCATGATACGACTATCGACCGCCGCACTCAACCGTGCGGGGGGCCCGCTACGCGGACCCCCCGGGCGGTGGAACCTAAGGCCTACGGCTAAGAGGTGGGGTGCGTGCGGAGAAAAGTACATTAGGGTAGTTCAAAAATACACTTTAAAAAAAAGGTTTCTCCTAGAAAACAGGACAGCACTCAATGTTTTTAGACTTGTGGATATTAAAATACTGGAAGAATTTTAATTTCCTATTCCAACTGAAAGAGGGTGCTCGACCCCCTCCCTCAAACTTCATAAGTATGAGGAGGGGGTTAAAAAAATACATTGAACTGAAAAAACAATGTTACATACTATAATCTACACGAGTTATATGCATATTCATTGCAATCAAATAATTACTTACATAAAAAAAACAGCTGGGGAAATTAAATGTTTCTAAATTTGTGACTTTTTCTATTCTAGGGCTAATGTTAAATGAAGGGGTCATTGAGCAACCTCTTAAAATTTGAGTAAGAAGCTAAAACTTTTACAGCACAATACTATTAGTAAGTCTAAAAAAATAAGGGGTGTCTTGGACTCGAGCTCAGAGAAAAAAAAAATTGAACCACCGTTAGTACATATTTTTGATTATTTCAGCTTGAGTAAATTAAATTTGGTAACCATTGTTTGTAAGGTTTGAAAATGAGGAAAGTTTTATCAAAATTTGAGATGTATATACTAATGTTGCAAAATGAAGGTGGAGATCGATAACCTGGAATTTTTCTCAAAACCACCTGGAAATGTCAGGGAATTTCATTCTTGAACTTCCGTGGCAACCCTGTAATAATTCTGTAGCGAGAATATGTCGATAGTGAATCACCTATATGACTAGTAAAATCTCCTGTTTTTTTCTCTCCGAAAGTTGGCAAGTATGATTATGTTAATGAACAACTACTCATAACCTGAAAAAAATTTTTTTTTTTAATCAAGTGGAATTATTTTAATTACTTATTTCTTAAGTAATTATTTAGTAAGTTCAATGTTAACACATTCATTTTGGGACACTTTTCAAATAAAGTCTGAAACTCTTATTCAATCATTTTTTTTACTTAAAATTATTTTGAGTAGCACTCATTGTATTTCAATGAAATTCAGCATTGGGAATTCTTGCAACTTTCACCCAAGACTAAACCACTGTTCCAGTACTTACTATAATATCATTAAAATGCTTACCATGTTTAAATCTTGAATTTTTCAGGTGTTTATTTAATAAACTTGAAAAGAACATGGGAGAAACTCTTGCTTGCAGCCAGAGCCATTGTTGCTATTGAAAATCCTGCTGATGTATGTGTCATCTCTGCTAGACCTTATGGGCAGCGAGCAGTGCTGAAATTCGCTTCTGCTACTGGTGCTACACCAATTGCTGGACGATTCACTCCTGGAACATTCACTAATCAAATCCAAGCAGCTTTCCGTGAACCTAGGCTTCTTGTTGTAACGGATCCACGTGTTGATCATCAGCCTTTGACAGAAGCTTCTTATGTGAACATACCTGTAATAGCCTTTTGCAATACAGATTCACCCCTAAGATATGTTGATATTTCAATTCCGTGCAATAATAAGGTAAGAACTTAATTGTATACATCCATGTTTAAATTTTATATAAATCTTTTTTTTTTTTTACTTTGATTTTTATGGTAGACAGGGGTGATTGTGAGTTCATCAAAAAAATACCTGAAAGTTTCAAAGCGAGAAGGGGAGGGGGGTAATCTTTGACCGCTATATTACTTAAGTACACCTTTGCCATAGTTTTAAACAGTTCCGAGTCAAAATATTGTGTATACGGTTAATTAAATTTTTAATGGATAAAAAAGTTACTTTTGAGCTGGTTTTATACAAATTGTCTTGACATTTGTTCATCTTAAAGTGTCCATCTTAAAACTCTTGCAGGCATATTTGATAAGTACTATATAATTCAAAAAAAAAAAGGTAGTAAGATAAAAGCATAACGAAAAAAAACAAACATAATTCCGGTATTTTCGGACATGAAAATACCGGAAATATGTCCGAAAATACCTGAAATTCGGTAAAGTACCTGAACACGATCACCCCTGGGTAGAGTTAAGAATGAAGCTTTTACATTGTTTAATGAATTTTTACTGAACCCAAATCATGTGGAGAGAGTACTAGAAACTGCGATTGAGATCCTTCCCTCCATTTCATAATTTTTGTGAAACAGGATTATAAAATAAATAATCCTTATTTGTAGTAACTGGTTGTTGGAAGAAGATTTTTAAATAAAGGAAGAACTAATTGTATTTGAAAAAGAAATCCTTTTTCATGCTGTTTAAATTATCATTTTCCAAGTTTTTAGTATTTTTCCCTTCTGTTCTATTTACAGCATTTGTAAGAGATAGAAAAATTTTCTTTCAGAGCAAAATTCAATCTTCAATTGAATATTAACAATTGCCTTGCTTCATTTTCTTGTAATATTCTAAATTAACCATTAAAATACTTGATTCTACTATTTCAGGGCTCTCATTCTATTGGTTTGATGTGGTGGATGCTTGCTCGTGAAGTCCTTAGAATGCGAGGGACCATTAGTCGTGAGCTCAAATGGGATGTAATGGTGGATTTGTATTTCTACAGAGATCCTGAAGAAGTAAGTTCTAATCTGTTTTCATCGTACAGAAAAAGTAAAAAAAAAATCCCCTGTGCTTATTAATCATTAATTTAACAGGCTGAAAAGGAAGAACAAGCTGCTGTTCAAGCTGAGAGACCAATGAAGGAACCAGCTGAATTTCCATCTGAACCTTGGGGTGGTGGAGATGTTACAACTGCACCAGCTGATGTGTCTGATGTAAGTGTTTAATAATAATTTGTTAATTGTGCAATTTGTTGGCTTTTCATGTAGAAGACCATTATAGTGCACCAGGGTTATATTGCCTGACATGCCCAGGGCATGAAAAAATTTCTAGCTGGCCGTGTACATGCCCAGCTAGGTATGTAATTTTTTAAAATGTTTTGTATTGAAATGACTCTTGGTTCAGACATAAAGCTGTTAAATTGATTTTTTTGTATGATTAATGCCATAAAAACATATTCAAGTATTTTTATAAACTTCTCAAAATTTTAAAACCCAAAAATGGGCTAAATAATGGGTTTTTTCAAAAAAAAAAAAAAAAACCATTGGGTTCAACCCAGTTGGGTCCAATAGGGCCAACCTTGACTGGTTTTGGCATTATACAGATCATTTCAAATTTTGAAATAATATTCAGAATATGTCTACGTTAGCAGTTCAGATTAAGTTTTGACTGCGATGAGACATAGATAAAATTAAGTCTGTGAACTCAAATAAGTGCTTAAAATTTTTCTGCGAAAAACGCGGCACTCCTGCCAACAGAAAAATTAAAAGGCAGTCGAGTACTACTTTGTGAGCAAAATGTTTTTCAATTATATTTACTCCTTTTAAAATACAAATTGGGGTACCTCAAAATTAGAGATCAACCTTTGTTTCTCATCAAAAAGGAATACAGAAATTTTATTTTAAAAATACCAAAAAGAAATTTCCAGGTTTTTTGGTTGTTGAAATGGAAAAGAAAATCCAGACATTTCGTCAAGCTCTGCGGTTGAGTTTGATGAGGCTCATGGAACTGCTCTGGTCGTGTTGGGTACCGGTTAATGATTTATATTCGAATTTGGAGCAGACGACAGTCTGTTTTCGACCTTCATGGCGTGTAGATATAAGAGCAGGGTGTGGCTTATTTCTTCAGGGTTCATACTTCCTTAAGAAACCATTTCAACAAACAAAATTAAGGTCCCTAAAAAACCCTTTAAAAGTCCTTGATTTTCTAAAAATTTCCTTAATTTTATTTGAAGTTTGGTCTCGGTTTTCTTATTTTTTATATCCCCCCCCCCCCCCCAAACATTCATCCTCTGCGGTATCTACCAAAAACGTATGTTTGGGAAACATGCCAACGATGTCAAACACGTTTCGCCGAAAATTGCATGCTTTGTTTAAGGCAGGGCGCACACCTAGAGGATATTTGTCTGAAACATGCCCGTGACTTTTGACTTGCCTGCTTCATGTCGACGACAAAACATTTTTCAGCGCACATTTGGCAGACAAGCAGCAGGTAAGACGGTATCGAGCGCACATGTGCAGTGCTACATTTATCAGTTGTCAACCAGGGTTGGGTTTTTTTGCCGGTAAAAAGGTATTTTTCCCGGGACAGTGGAGAAAACCATGGAAAAAATGGGAAAAACAGCAAAAACCTAATTGCAAATAAAGTAGCATTTTTATTATTATGAATTATATTATTATGAATTATTATATTATTATTAATGATAATATATATTTAAAAACCATGGAAAAAACGGCAAAAACCTAATTGCAAATAAAGTAGCATTATATTGAGGTCATTCCACAGTATTCACATGTTTAAGTACCTTCAGTCAATTGGACTTTGCTCTGAATTTATCAAATATTTTTACAAATAAATATAGTGAGTGAAAGCAGAAATATACCTGCTAACAATTACCTCTTTAGTTATTTCTGAAAAATGTCTCATTAATTAATAAAAACTAATTATTTTTGTTACGTATGGGACAAGGCTGTTACGTACGGGACATATGAATTGAGATCTCAGTTCTATGAAGATTTTTTATCTAAAATGAGCATAAATCTTGTGAACTTAAAATTTATTATTTAGCTAGTTTAAATAAAAATAAGTAAAATTTTCTTGATTATTTTAATTGTTTTTCTGTTAAAATTAATAAATTCTAGTCTACATTTGAAGAAGAAGAAACATTAAAAAATAAACCAGTACATTTACACAGTATAAATTACTGCAGATCTGAAACATTTTTTTATATTAGTCCTAAGACATTATTAATATGTTCAATCTTTTTGACCTCGTCTACTGGTAATGAAAAATGTCCACGGCTATTAATTGGACTAGGTGCATTGCTAAATTTTGCCAAAATATTTTTTTTAAAAGATTCTATCCTTTTCTTGAACTTGCAGCCAGAAAAATTTGTGTCCCACAGGTTTCATGAAGGATACATACAAATACTGGTTGTCTATATCTTCTACCATCCCTGGCCACCAATTATCATTATATAAGACTGACACCCAGTCTGACTTTTCAATTAACACAGAAACGCTCTGTGATTTCTTCATCAGGAATTTTTTAATGGGAAAAGAAGAATTTATCCAAATGCCGAGAGTGTCTGAGCTAATTGGTTGGGCGAAATGATTCCGGTGAATTCCCGATATTGAGGTGGCAATTTCCCACTTTTCACGTAAACCATTCTTTACAATACACCTTTGAATATCATCTTCACTTATGTATTTGATATTTATATGGGGTGTCTCCTTTTTGGCAGCTTCAAAAAATTCCATTGCTATATTTATTATATATTGCTTCCGTAATATGCCGAGCGAAATGTTCCTTTTTACCACAGCCCCTAAACCATCCGCTGCACCTTTTCCATGTGCAGTTCCAAAAAAGTTCCAGTCTGCTGAAACACCATAATAATGCATGTGGAGCATTAAATTTTGCATATTATATCTGTTTTTAAATTGTGCCCCACAGCCATCAGACCAAAAATGAATATGACTAAATGTCAGGGTCCATTTAATATATGCAATTATTGTATAATTGAAAGCAAATACTGCATCCTTGGTGTGGTTTAAGTCATCAGAAACAACAACATAGTTTTTATGTTCCAGTTCCAGAGTTTCGCTGTTTTTATAGTATATAATACACATAAATATAGTCACTTGGGATGAGTTCCAATGAGCTGCCAAAATCTCTTCTTGTTGCTTCAAAGTAAAATTTTCAGCGAAGTCTTCATGAATAATTATATTTTGAGCTTTAAGATTTTCTTTTAGATATCTGAATTTGGCAAGCTGCTTTTCAGCGGTATAAACATGCATGGCAAAAGGTTTTAAAAGGCTAACCAGTTCTTTTGCCTGGAGTAAGTCACAAACAACTAGTTCTTTTTTCATTTTTCCTTCAATTCGCTTCCATTGATAAAATTGGATATCCATTTCTTCGTCCAAGTTATCACAATTTATTGTCTTGCTTGTCCAAGAGTCCACACCACATTCTTTGCAATTTCTGCTGCAACAATTCAATGGTTTGCTGTCATTTAAGTTGAAGCAGCATATTGTTTCTTTCACTGCAGTTTCTGCATTAGTTGGTAATTTTATTGAGATCTTCTAACAGCATCTCAACATTTTCATGTTGCATGCACATACAAACTTCGTTATCTCTCTGGGATACGGAAATACTTTAGCAGTTCGAAGTTCCGCAAATGTACTAAACCCTATGGATAAATTGGCTTCTTCTTTAAACAGTTGATATGCTTCCTTTAGTTTCATTATTAATATTCGTTTTTGATACTTGGTTCTTTTGCCTGAAACAAGGTCTTTTACAGAAACATATTCATTTTTTTCTGGCAAGATTCTACTTATGGAATATTGTCTGTAAAAATCTATCACTTCCTGTTTTCGGTAAGTGCATCTGTCTTTTTTTTTCTAACATCCTTCTCTTTATTAACTCCCTCAAGACATTTAATGTTAATTTCCTTTGAAAGTACCTTAATTTTTCCTGGTGACCAATTTTTTTATACATTTTTAAGAATTGGTATTTGTTTGGTTGGTGTTGATGGTAGTACACTTTTGACACGCTTTAAAGCTTTACCTGAAACTTGGTGTCATCATCGTAGAATTTAAAGGTTGTTCTTCATGTACAGTCATATTTTGACATCTCTTGCTTCTTTCAATTTCTTTTTTCTGAGCTCTTTTTCTTTCAGTTTCATATTTCCTTTGTTGATAAAATTCTTTTTTAGTCATAGTGGACTTTTTCTTCTCCCTGTATCTTCTAATTCTTTCCCTTTCTTTGATTTTATCAGCCAAACAGTTATCTACATCATTTTTTCTTTTCAGTCTGTTTTCTAACTCTCTCTTTTGAAGTAGGAGCCATAATTAACTTTTATAAATTATAATTATTCTAATATACTTTATATTAAAATCAAAAATATAATCAAGATGTATTTAAATACCTATTTTGTAATAAATAATCATACATATATAACTTTTTGAAGTTAAATAACTGATCAGTTATGATTCCTAAGTTTCTTTTCCAGTTTTTCAAGCATTCTATATTCCAACTAAAAATTATATTTTATCCAAATTTGAAATTAAAATTCTGCTTTTTGTCCCGTACGTAACACACTTTTAATTATTATCTCCTGGTTCTAAATTAACAGTTAGAACATTTTAATTGAATAAATTAAGAAGTTGGTTCAATAATAGTTGAAGAGAAAACAAAAAACTGTTTTGTTGTCATCAGTATTATTGGTAATAAGATTAAAAATAAGCTTAAAATTGTTACGTACGGGACAAAAAAAAATTGAAAATTTATAACTAAATATTTTTTAAATATGTTTCTTATTACTTCATTTAATGCTACTATTGTAGAGGTTTAATAAATTATAGGAACTTTGAATTAAAATTAAATATTTTTTGAGTTATGGTTAAAAATAAAAATGTCCCGTACGTAACGGACTTTTCAACAAGTCCATAATAAAAGCTCAGTAAGTTTTTTGGGGGTAAAAATAATGATATTATTTTAATAAAATTTAAATGTATAGATTTTAAGCTTTAAAATGATGTATAACACTTCAGTAAAAGTTTTTTTGAAGCTCTGAAGCCAAATACTCTGGAATGAACCATTGTTAATCAAGAAATAGTGACAATATAATATAAATAATGCACTTTAATATTTTAGTTATGTCTCTCCATGTTACTTCTAATTTATAAGGTGAAAAATAAATAAACAAATGTTGGGATTGCAAAACTTAAGATTTTAATTGTTTGCTGAAACAATTTTTTCAGAATGAGCAAATTCCTTCAATGCTAAAACAAAGAATGTTTACTTAAGCTCAGTAAATTAATAAAAAGATTGAATTCTAATTATATATATACATATATTTAATTAATCACTTTTTTTTTTTGATCCCACTAAGATTTTTAAGCTATTTAATTAATAACAGAATATTTGGATACAAATGAAACAACATTTAAATGCACAGAAAGGATAAAAAGTTTATAATATGTAAGATTGGAGAAAAATGCAGAACAGCAAAAGATTCATTGCAAAGATTATTTAAGTTTTTATGAATGTAAAAGGATTCCAAAAAATCTAATTCACCTACTGTTGTATTTCTGCTAATGATCTTGGCTTCCGAAAAGAGAAAATTGTGCCCTGTGTCCCAACAATGTTTAGCAATTGAAGATTTGTTCAGTTCCTGTTTTTCAACGTGGTTTTCATATTCTTTCAAATATGACGTGTTAGAATACGTCATATTTTGCCTCAGCATTCGCTGATATCTGATGGTCAATGTTTTTCCGTTTATGCAATTTAAACTTTCCCTTGACCTTGATTCATCCATTTGTACATTTCGCACTGAGGAAGGAGGTTATTGCCTCCGAAACATGTCTGCGTTTTTATAAACTTTTTATCCTTTCTGTGCTTTTAAATGTTGTTTCATTTTTATCCAATTTACCTGCACAGAGCTATCGCTTTTCAACAGAATATTTACTTGAATATAGAAAAATATTAACTTTTCCTCACTAAAGAAATAATGCATTCTTTCTTACTTACTGGGAACATGGATAGCCAAGAGAAGAATTTAAAAAGAAGGAAAAAAAAGCTGATCAATATGTGCATTCTATATTTACTCTACTTTTTAATAATGCTTACTAACTCACTCTACAGAAAATGGCAAAGCCTTTTATCAGTAAGAAGTTACCCCTTTTCATTGAGTTAATTATTTGTCTTAGATGTTACAAACTGAAATTTTATGTTAATGTTTAAAAATTTAAAAGAAAAATGCTCCATAACTTTAAAAGTAAGTTAAACCTTAATTTTTAACTATAAAAATAATTAAATTAAAATTTTATTAATCTTTTCATGCTTTTACTTTTATATAAAAGGAAAAAAAACTGTCCGTAAGTTGTTAACTCAAAATCTATTTTTGCCACTTTGCCAAAGACTGGCTAAAACCTATTTTTGCCTGGCGGTAAAAACCGCGGTTTTTTCTGCCCCCAGCAAAAACTTGCCAACCCTGTTGTCAACAAACATGGCGACGTTTCGCGGGTGAGATAATGATTCATCTGATGATGAAGCTTTGTTTTAATTGTGTTTCGCAGCCGAAGAAGAAACTAATATAAATTTCAGACTGAGCTTTTTTTTATTGATGTTTTCATTTTAAGGTTTTTTCGTGTTAAGTACCTAAATTAAACTTAATCAAAACCTTTTGTAATATCCTATGAATTTTCAAGAACTAATCAATTGTGTGTTGAATGTGGGTCAAAGTGAAATAGTTGAGAAAACTTTCAAGATGAACAAATTGGAAATTTGTCCTGAAAATGGCGATACATAAGAACAAACAATAAATTTTACAATAAAACTTGCACCGAAACATATTTTTTTTAAATTTTTGGCAGTAAATTTGTACCTCTAAAAAAAAAAAATTTCTGATGGGCAAAGAGAAAAATTTAATATTTTTCTCAGGAAACGTTTTTTATTTAATTATTAAAGTTATTAAAGCTATCTTTTATTAAACAAATATGGACATAAAAGAATGCATCAATAAATGAAAAGAAAATGAAACAGATGAGTGAATAAAATAATGAATGAATAAATAAAGGAATGTAAATGAAATAATTACGCAAGTCGCATGCACTTAACTAACTGTACGAGGTATTTAAAGTACTAATTAACTTAATATTAAACAAATAAATTCGGCACCGAATATTAAATATTTGAAACGTTGATAACAAGAACTTTATCATTTGATAATAACAATAAAAATGTTTGACTTACAAACAACGCAATACATTACAATTTGAGTATCAAATTTCGAAAATTACTTTTATTTTAATGAATTTTCAACACTTATTACGCAATTCATTTAAAGATATGAAGGTGCTAAAACGTTTAATATTAAAAACATTTAGGACAATGTTATTAACATTTAATAGTTATTCATGTAAAACCATATCAGTTATCTATTTAAAAAATATTATTATTCAATAATACAATGATTTTAGTTAGTTTTCAACATTTTTGATAAAAGAGATACTAAATTAAGCGCAGAAAGATATTTTTCTCTAAAAAGTGTGAAAAATTGATAAAATTGAGTGATGTGGCCAAGATTGAATTCTGGCTCCCTCAAAGCTTTATTCGAGGACTCAAGGGTTACAAAATGCTTCTCTTTATATAAAAGTAAACAAACGTGCAAAAAATGGTGCAATGCAGCAAATTTGTACCAACTAGTATGTTAGTAACAATAACAAATGAAAAGCAATGGCAAAACCATAGTCATAGTTCAAATATCTTGAAGAAAAGAGATTTTTTAGTTCTTTTCAATTTGCCTCTGACTCAAATAATGTGTGCGGAAAAAATAATGCTTTAATTTTAATATACAAATGATTTTCCACAGTTATCCCCATTTTCCTGATCTTTTTTATCAATGAAATTGGAGAAATAAAAATTATGCGTTGAGAACAATATGAGCCATGTATTGTATTTAGGGTTGTCCTATTTTGAAATGTGATTTTGTCCACTTTTTCGGTAAACTGAAAGTTTTTAGTTAAAAGTTAAAAGTTTGAAAATGATAGATATCTTATATAAATATAGTATTTAAAATAATAATTATGTAGAGTCTTCCTATTCAAGTAATATTTCAATATAAAAATAGCATACATAAATATGTATATAAACAATTTATTGAAAAATATTCTAAAGAGAAAATGAAAAAAAAAAAAAATCTGTTGAAGTTTATGTAAGTATGTAATTCAAATGAGTGTTAATAAGTTATAATGCATGTAATAGCATTTAGTGAAACACACATCAGCTGTACATTTTAAGATGTTTAACTGATGTGGAGGTTTATTGCCCATAATAAATGCATTTATAAAATTAAAGGTTGTAGTCTCAAAACATAAAAAATCATATTTAAAAAAAGGGAGTTGAAGGATTATACTAGATATTAATAAAGGAAATGTTGACCTGAAGTGAAATCTGTTCTTGTAATACAAATGTGATGATCAGCAACAGATTCTGAACCCAGCTAGACTGTTCCTAGTCAATTTATTAGTCCCCAATAAAAATTAATAGCCAGACCAATGTGTAATTAAAATTTTTTTGGATTAACTGAATTCTAAAGAAAACTATCATTCTATTTAAATTAAATGATTAATTCATAAACCACTTATCCGTGTGATGTATGAAATTTTAAAATGAATTCATTGATAATGGGGGCATTGCAGTCAATTGTGCCTCTCCCTGCATTTTGGGAACCATGTTATGCATTTGTGTTTGTGTATATATAATATGTATGAGGTACTTTACCCCGCCCGCCTGGAAAACTTTGGAATGATGATCCTGAAGTTACCTAATTACTTTCAATGAGTCCTTTAAAATTTTTGAGTCCTTAATTTTCACTTTTAAAAATGGGTATGAACCCTGTTCTTAAGTTGCTCCAACATATAGGATACTTTCATCCAAATTTTTTTCAGACCTCAATTAGAACAAAAGCTAATGACTCATTGAATATTAAAGACAATCTTATGTATTCAGTAAGTTACCGCCCTAAGCCAGGGCTAAGGCAGAAATACGTGAAATGCACCGCCAGCTCAGTCATTTCATCAGTTTGTTTGGCACTCTTGGCTTCCTTAAGAGGTTTTCCATCTCCAGCTCAGTCACTTTCCTATGCCGGGCTGATGAGTGCTAATAAGCACGAAATTGCAGTCCTCGGCTGGAAATGACTGAGCTGGCGGTGTATTTCACGTACAATCTTATATGTTCCTTTTTTCAAATTTGGTTTTTTAACTTTTCATCATACATACATCCAATTCTCTGCTAATGGATTGTTTGTTTTTTGTGTTCTTAAAGTTTACTTCCTTATTAAAACCTTTTTTGACAAGAATTTTTGTGCATGTGATTTAACTTTTTCATAAGAGTATTTATTGCATGTTTTTTTTCTTTCCTCATATTTTAGTGGGCTGCAGATCCACCAGCTGTTGGTGGTTACACAGATACTACTGATGATTGGGCTGCAGCGCCAACAGACTGGTCAGCTCCTGCTCCTGTAGCACCAGCTGTTGGAGCTCCTACACCAGCCGCTGGAACTATTCCTCCTGTAACAAACGACTGGAGTGCAACAGATGCTAGGTGGCCATGAGTGTACTTGATAGAAAATAAATGATTACTTGGACTGAAACTTGCCTTTTCTGTATGTAACTGATTGCATAGGATTTGATTCAGTGAAAAGCAAGCATAACATGGCTGTTGTTTTGAACATTTTTTCCACACTTTAAAATTTTAGTATAGAACAGATAAACAATAAAATGAATAATTAAATTTAACTGTTCTTTTGGGACTGACTTATTGCAAGTATAGGAATTTTTTTCTTTTTTTGAAATGTTATAAAAGTGAATGCATTTAAAATCGCAAAAAAAATGATAAAGATTGTCTAGATGAATTAGCAAGTGCTTACTTTATATTTTCCTCAAAAAAATATACATTAGGTAGGAAATAATTAAAATGCTGATGTAGTCATTTAAACAAGTTTGTCCCCCCCCCCTTTTTTTAATTATGAGAAATACATTTCTCTACACATGTTCAATAGTGTTTTCTAGGAACAAAGCTAGTGTCCGACCTACGAAGTCTGATAATAAATTGTAAAGAAAATTCTCTTTTCTGTAAAGCCTTTATAAAAAAATCAATCACCATGCTATTTCTGTTGTAATGAATTCTTTATTTCCCGTTACTTAGTATTTTTAACCCTGTAATGCAGCGGTTCCCAACCTTTTTAACTGTACGACCCGCCTGTTTTATAGAAAACACGATTGAAGTCCACAAACTACTTATACATTACTTGCACAGCCAAAATTTATTCTCTGGGGGGGGGGGGGGGGGTTACCTGTTCATAACTTTTAAAGTGTAAATAACATATGGTATTAGGACTGAAAGTGCGTTAAAAACTAGTTCTGGAGATGTAAATCCCCTTCACCTCTCATGCTGCATCACAGATACAAATATACTGTACAAGAAAAATTTTCAAAGTCATTTTTAAGGAAGAAAATAACTTAATTGCATTTACTTAGCTGGCATAGCTGTAAGAAAATTTAAAGAAAAGTCATTGAGGTTAGTTCAATGGGATTTTTAGCGTTGTTTTTCTTTTACGAGAGAGTTGATATTTAGATTGAAACTAGATAGTTTCTCAAATAATTCGCATCATTCAATGCATTTCTATGTTGGTTCTTTTTTAACTGTAATGAAAAGTCGCATTCAAATGGGTAGGTTGTCGATAGTCATGCCAGTACAACTAAGGAGAAGCATTTTAATTTTAAGCTTGATTTTAGCACTAGTTTCTTAGGCAATTTTCATTAAAGGAGTTTCAGATTCATTAATTTCGTTTTCAATTAAAATGAAAGTTCGTAAGAAATATGAAAAGGACTTAATCCTAAAGTTACCCATTATCGATGAGCCAGGGAGAGCTTCTGAGTGTCGGTATATCCATAAATTTTCACAAAAAGCCGTAATTAATGCCCCAAGATTAATCTTGATTCAGATTCTGGACCATTGGTTGGGAGCCGCTGCTGTGATGAAACAATCGGGATGTTAATGTTCGTTTTCAAACTGGTGTTCCCTTGCTTGTAATGCTGTGTAATACAGGGAATATTCTTTCCAGAATTGAGCAGCAACCCTGATGATTCTCATTTGACTTCTGAAACTTTTCCAGCTAAAAAAATTTGACCTGATAATGCATTTTCCTTTTCATCTTCTTTCAGAATATCAATTGCATTTTTTTCTTCTTTTTTTTTTTTTTTGGCAAATCTTTTCATTTGCCATTTCAACTTGAAATTTTACTTCAGACTGAATCGACTTGTTTTTAGAAAAGCTACACAAGGATACTTTTACCAAGCAGCTGCAGTGCAAGAACAGGGTTGCCAACTGCTCCGCGTTTTGCGGCGGTTCTCCGCAAAAGTAGCGAAACTCGACATTTTCTGTTTGGTTTTAATTGTGACCAAGCTTACCAAAGATATAAAATTAATTTTTATTATATTTTGCTGGTAAATTAAGACAGGCATGCAAATGTGGGAAATTAAAGAAGCTTATACTCAAAGCGGGACATAGTGTTTAAAGCTGTTTTATTAATTTAAAAATAATTTTATGCCAGTGCTTAAAATGATTATCAAAGCTCAAAAACAGTTTTAGACAGACATGTGATTTTTCAGTATTTTTACTGAATTATGTATTTTTTGAGAAAGCAAAATACTGTATGCAGAAAAAAGAAAGGGGATTGGAAGCTAAATTTAACCTGTTCCCAGTTAATTTCATGCGTCTAATAAAAAATATTCTGCTATATAGACACAAAAATTCATGGGAGAGCTTTCAGGTGTAATACAATATACAGTGTTGTGTTAGTTCACACAGCCATGATTTCAGTATTTTTTATCCTGTTTGGATCACATGTCTGTTTAGATATGAGGTTAATTTTTTTTACATTGATTTGTATACAAAACTAGCTGCGTTGCCCGGTCTACCTTGAAAATAATTGTGTCAAGTAATGTATATTTCACAATCAGGCTTAAATAAAAGAAAAAACATGCAAAATTTACTTTCCAAACAATGACGACAGATATTGAAATACGTTTAAAATGAGAAAGATGGATTCAAAAAGCGTAACCTTGGAAACGCGAAAATAAAATGGTTAACTTGAATGGATATGAGACTTTCTGAACTTGATTTAAAATGACTAACTTTTTCCCCCCTTGGAGATAGCAGCTTAAATTTTCGACCATAGGTCGAGATAGATCTGGAGTAAAAAAATCTCTTTCCAGTGCTGTCAAAAAGAAAATTGTGAGATAATTCTTTCACTTTTTATTGATAGATTTAATGAAGAAAGAAGTGCCTAAATATCAGCTAAGCCTAAACAAATTCGAGCTAAAAAAAAAAACCAAATAACTCCCGCTGCAAGTAGGTTAGAGCATTGAAACAAATTGCGTAGAACGCGGGAAATTTTAATCTTTCCAACGGTATATAATATTAATATGTGCAAGTAATTTTTCATCCCCATAGTCAGGAATTTATATGAAAATTGAGCCTAAATTGGAATAAAAAAACTATTCATCGAATATTTTTCGAACCGGTCTGCAAACCTTTTCAGGACTAAAAAGAGCAAACGGTGAAAATTTCAGTGAAATCTTCCGGGTAGTTCTCGAGTTTTGGAGTTCAAACACACAGATGCGTTTTGTAGACTTCATTTTATACTATGTAGAGATACCGAGATGCTCCTCAAATAGTTCCGAGAAAGTTTGCAACCCTGCAATAGACAGATTTAAATAATGAAGTGGGGAGAAAATCGGAATATCCGAGTATGAGGTTGACGAATAGGAATTGTAAAACTACTTTGTACACTGCTTGACAATTGCTAAGGAACAAGTGATTTATACAAATTTGTACCTCAACCAGCTGGCCAATGGAAACAAATTCAAGTTCAGATGACGTAGTAGATCACGACTCGTTATCTGTATAAAAGACTGCATATAAGCTCAATGTTCGTAAAAAAAATTCACGCTATTTGGTGTTTAATAAAAATAGCGCTGGGGGTTGAAAAAGTTTTTTCTCAGAAATTCTGTTTGGTTCTTAAAATATTTAAAAGTAAAATGTCAGAAAGACATCATTTGAGTACCTACGATCGTGGACGAGCGGTTGGACGACTAGAAGCAGGTCAAAGTGTCACCATTGTATTGTGCGTTTATGAGGAGAAGAGACTTCGGAACGCCTTCCCGAAAGCAAAGCTAAGTTTAGCGCGGGGGTGATCGCTACCGCTTTCAATTGAGACAACCCTAAATTTGGCGGGCATTTAAATTTGTAAAAATGTCTTTGTGTTCTTTCCTTTTGTTTCTAGCTTCGCGTAATTGTCGTCTACGGGGAATCTATACTTTTTAAACTGAAAATTTCAGAACAAAAATATTGTATTTCCAAAAAAAGTAAGGTATTTTGTTTTCCGAATGAAACATTTCTATTAAGGATAGGCTTTCTGAATTTTGAACGATATCCTTTTAAACATTAACGTCCTATATTCGAAATTGCAAGTGCGCTGATGAAAAAAAAAGGGAGGGGGGGACAGGAAAACTTCATTGCCACACAGACTGTGGCATTGAAATGCTTAAGGGTTGCGTTCGTTATGAAGACTTAATATCTCTCTCCATCTCCCTTTTCTTGAGGGGGGGGGTGACTCAGTAGCTCTTACGGGTTGGGTCTTTTTGATGCATCTGTATGGATTGTACAAAATTTCAGATCATATAGAGCGGATATACAGTCAGTAGATCTACAGTAGCAGTTATTTTTGAAAAATGATGAAACCATTATTCGAACAAAAGTTGCCTCCCCCCTCTCCCCCCCCCCAAAAAAAAAGAAACTTGGTTGAACCAAAAGCGAGGACTGGGCAATTGTTCCAGAAAGGATTTACATGTGAGAAATAAAAGTAAATGAGAAGACAATAAAAAATCAATCTGAAATATTTAAAGCAATTGACTATTAAAATCAAGGCTATTTCTCTAAGTATTGCATGAATATTAATGTTTAGAAATATGTAATAATTTGCGATGCGTTATAAAAAGTGTCTTTGGTTTGAATACTGTTTTAAAATTATAGGTTCATCGGTTGGGCCGGCTTAAGAGATGACGACTACCCCCAGGGCGAGTATTTTCAAAGCGGGGGGGGGGAGGTAACCAACTTCATTTCTGGGGGGGAGGCAGAAACGAAGTTAGTTATAACACTTCAGTACACAGTAGCCTAACGTAAACACGGATTGTCCATAAAGGACGTTACACTTCACCTTAGCCTCTCCCCTCGTCACATCTCACGCAATGTTCGATGAACATATTGCTATAACGAACGCTTTTATTTGGACCAAAATATGTGAAGTCATATTTTTTATGATCTCCCTCCTTCCCCCTTGAGACCAGGGGCGTAGCTAAGGGGGGGGTTTCGGGGACAAAACCCCCCTCGAAACGTTAGTCTCAAAAAAAAAAGGAGAGAAAAAGGGAAGAGAAAGAAAAAAAAGGAGAAAAAGAAAAATAATCAAAACGACTTTTTCCTGAGTAACAAAGGTCAAAAATTCATTTCGCTCCCCCCCCCCCCCCCAATGCCATTGAAAATCTGCTCCATGTGTGACCCTCAAGCATAAAGACGCCTTCCTCTGCTGCGACAATTTTTTGATAATTGAGTGAAAGTTGACCACTTCGCTTTAGAAATGAGATTGATTTGTTAAATCCACGTATATGCAGCCTTTGTTTGTCATTGATTCTGCAAATTGTTAAATATGTTTAATTTTATGAGCCGCGCAGTGGGAATATTGCATACAGTCGAATCTGTATATTTCGAATTTCACATTAAAGAAAAAAAATCGAGATAAAGACGTTTTGAAATACGGGGGCTTTAAGAGACTTTTTATAGAAATTTGAAATATGATGGTGAAAATTTGAAATCGATACTAAAGACAACGTGGGCTCTTGATTAAAATTCCTCTTTATTAGTTTTGTTAGGTATTTATTCTATTATTACATTATTTAGTGCTTTATTGAGAGTTTAAGGAATCATTTTGACAGTAAAAGAAACTTTAAGCATATCTTTTTCAAGAAGAAGTCTTTTATTGCTTTTTGGTCCCTGATTTTTTTTTTTTTTTTTTTGGATTCATTATTTATGCTCTTGAGGTTAGCAATTGCAGCAAATCTAACTTGGTCAGTATTCTACAATTTCCCTTTTTTCATCACTTAAAAAAAACTTATACTTTCTATCAAATGAACCTATCATTTCGGTTTTCTAAGGAATCACAATTTTAAGAAAGAGAGCTACCAAAGAACAGTACTAATCCGGATAACAGAGCGAAATGGTTTTTAACTTGAATGATCTTTAAACATGAAATTGAAATGTTCATCTTAACATTTCAAACCTGTGAATTTCACCCCTTTACTCTTCTTCCAAGAAAGTGCGCGAAACGACTGTCCTTTGGTTAATCTTCCTGGAAAGCCTATTCGTGGAACGCATTTCTCCCTTTTTTCCACTGCCTCCTCAGCTCTTCAAGACAATTCCTCTGTTTCTGAGTTGAAGAAAATGTTTTTGCTTACTGCTTTAAAGATCATTGGGCTTTGAATCCGAAAATGATAGCATAACCGGAATTCGAGACGATAGAGGTTTTTGTTGGTCTGATCTCGTGTGTGTCATAGGTCATAGTCAAAACGACCTTTGCTAACCAGAGTATCCATTGCAATCACATTGATTTTTCATCCAGTATTTACTGCATATTCTTTTGGAAACGTACAGTCTGTTTAAAATAGTACATTCTAAGTGAAAATTGTTGCATAATGAAGCGAGCAAGACCGATAACAAGCTTTTTTCAACCAAAAAAAAATTTAAATGACGAAAAGTATTGCTCTAATAAAAAAAATTTTGAAAAAAAAAATAGAACCGACTTCAAAATTGCTCTAAAAAGTGAAAAATAATTTTATTCTTTAAACACCTTCGATAATACTTTTAAACATAATTTTTGAAGCTGGCGCAAAAACGATCGATAAAATCATTCACAGCCATAACTCAACTACAAGTATAAATTTAACCAGGTCCAGTTTCTTCACTACCACATGCATTACGCATTGATGACAGCATATTTGAGTAACGATATAAATGTTTCGTTCCTAAGTTTGGATGATTTTTTGATAAAAATATGAACGAAGCATGGTTACAATGGATTTTACTTTTTGTTTTTGCGCCAACTTCAAAAATTATGTTTAAAAGTATTATCGAAGGTGTTTAAAGAATAAAATTATTTTTCACTTTTTAGAGCAATTTTGAAGTCGGTTCTATTTTTTTTTTCAAAATTTTTTTTATTTCATTCTTTTTAGTGTAAATGTAGATATTTCAGTAAAAGTAAGAAGTTACCTAGTAAGAAGTGCGGCTCTATATCACTGTATTGCTTTAGAAAAGCCTTTATTCAAAATTATCATTACAATTACTATTAATGTTACAGTTATATGTCACCAAACTTTTATAACAATGAGTTTCATATTGTCGCGTAGATGAAGATAGCGAAGACAATGTGAAAGCCAAATGAAGCGAATACTCGTTAGTCTCAACTCGAGATCTTTATTCAGAACCACGAATGGACGTTACATCTCCTTATATACAACTTGAAAAAGTGCTGGAACTTTCCAGACTTGAAAAGATACAGAAATTAATAGAACATTCGAGAAAATACGGGAAACAGTAGAAACAAAATTTTAGTAAAATTCACTTTGTCCTAGTCGGGATTTGAACCCGGGTTGCTCGTGTGGGAGACGAGAATTCTACCACTGAGCCACCATTATCCACGGATGAAAAGAGCGAACTTCGCTACAATATGATTTTAATCATTTAATAGGGAAATTTACTGTTTTTTGCCCATAACTTTTTATCTAAAGAACAAATATGGTCAAACAAAGTAATGGGGCCTAAGTTGAGCCATCCCCTATCCATTAAAAAAATAATCATCAAAATCGGTTCACTAGGTGAGACGCTATGAGTGGACAAACAAAAAAAAAACATACATACGGTATGAACTGATAACCGCCTCCTTTTTGAAGTCGGTTAAAAAGAGAAAGTTAACGTCGTCTGAAGAAAACGAAGTACAGTCTGCAAAGCAACATCAGTCCCATCGGACCCTTCTGAAGGTAATTTTATTTTAATTCAAAAAAAGAACTGCATAGCATTACATGAATAAAATGTTTAAAAACGAGATGAATCTAGATTATTTCTATTAGCTTGGTTCGGATTAAAAAGTAGAAAAAAAAAAAAAAAAGACTTCTGTTTATAATACCCGAAAATTGCTGTTGCACTCTCAAATAGATATTTATGTAAATTCTAAAGCGGCTAATAAAATTAAAAATAAAGACTTGAGAGGAGAACAGATGGTATGCACTTAAGCGAATAACTTTCTACCGCCTATATTTCTTCCCTAACTTTTACTCAAATTTTATTAACTGCTTTAGATTTAGCATAAATGTAAATACATAAAAAGCAACATATAAATATAACGATATGAAAAGCAATTTTATTTTTTGTGGGTTATAATTCAAGAAGTCTTTTTTTTTTTTTTTTTTCATACTTTTAGTGCAAACCAAGTTAGTAAAAATAGTCTTTATAGTCTGACCACCGATGAGATTGAAAGTGAAACATCCAATTTACAGGCAGAAATGGAAGTATCTATTAGCTTTCAGGGATGCCAGCTTTTGTAAATGTGTGTTAGCCTCTAAATTAAGCAGTCACACTGAAATGAACGGAACACGCTCATCAGATATTTGATTTCCCCTTGATTTGGAAAGACTGGTTTTGACAAGAGAATGCTAGAAAATTTCACTTTAAATTAAAGGAAAAAGAAAAAAAAGTTGAATTTTCCACAACATTAAAAAAATAAAAAATTCCTTGCTTTTGTTTTGTTTGACACAAGTATCGGAATAGGGTCACCCCTTTCCAAAAAGTATGTAAGATATACCTCCCTCTCATTTCTTTAATACTAAATATATATATATATATATATATATATATGTAAAAGAAGAACCCCCCCCCCCCGAAAGTCGGGTCTAGCTACGCCCCTGCTTGAGACTAACTGTCCGAAGTTCATGAACCCCGAACCCTCTCTCCCTACCCCTTTCAAGCGTTACATCATTTGTGAACGACTCCTTAGGTTTGCTCTAAGTCACCAAAATCGCAGTAACAATTGTTTTAAGGGAAAAGATCGGCTCCCCCCCCCCTCCTTCCTGGATAGCTCTAGTCACAATTTGTTTATGATCATGTATGTTTTTAATAAAGAATCATATCGCACTCCGGCAAGGAAAGTGACACAATTCAAAATCTGGGAAAACCGTACCGGCTATTGATTTAAAATCTAAATTTAGTGCTTTTTCTCGACACAAAAACCGCAAAGTTAGCTCACCTAAATGGTGTGGGGGGAAGGGGGGGGCGTAGAAACGATTTCATCAATAATGACACATCATTAAAATTTCATAATTTGGAAGAATATTTTTCGAGCTTAAAATATGCATTATGTATCTATACTTCAAAAACTAATTAATAAACATCACATAATAAGTTGACTGCGCATATTGTAATGTTTGAGACTAAATCACTTAAAATTACTATTGCGTCAAACCTTAATTTTCTCCATTGCTGTTTTTTTTTTCTTGTGGTTGAATCAGTTTCCTTGCCAGTGTGAGATATGTTGAACAACTTAATAGGTGACTATAGCAACGTTTCTTGATAAAAATAACGCATTTTACATTCAGAGCCAAGGACAGATCCAGAAACTATTCAAGGAGGGGGCGATTGATTTTACACCCTTACCCTTTTATAAATTCGCAAACCTCCGCCCCCCCCCTTTCCAAACATCATGAAAGATCGTCTCATTTCAGTTATTTTGGGAAGGGGAAGGACTTCCTTTTCTACAAAATTGCGGAGGAATGTACCAAACCCCATCCCTTACATTAACGCCATCAAAGGTGTCCCATTAAAGTTCCTCTTTTTTTTGGGGGGGGGGGGACTTCAATTTTCCAAACTTTCCTGAGAAGAGCCCTTGAACCCTATAACCCTATTTAATATCATTTAAAATCTTCTAAAATTGAGTTTTTGGAACTTTGAAATACTTCCTATACAAAGTTCAGATCTCTATCAGTAATGTGTTAAGAATAAGATACAGTGGCTCCCAAAAGTGTTCGTACACCTACGACTTTCAATGACATTGGCCATTATCCATTGGTTAGAATTAATATTTCGGAATAATTATTTTATTATAAGATCTATGATATATTTTTAACAAAACTACATGAAAATTTTTAATAAAACATAAAAACATAATTTTTAAAAAAACAAAAACCAAAAATTGCCGGAAATTTTATCTCACAAAAGTCTTCGTACACTTTGAAAAAATGTCAAAAAAAAAAAAAGTAAATAATCTAACTTTTTACAAAGTTATTATTTAGTAGAATATAATGCAGTATCAACAACAACTTTGAAACCTTTGGGAATAGATTTCATTGTTTTTTCTTTCTTTTTTTATGCATTTTCTGAGTAAGTGTTCAGCCGCTCTTCGAATCTTAGTGTTTCTAGTTTGCTTTTCGTTTTAATGGTGTATTTTCGTAATCTAGCCACCAGATATTTCCAAATATGTTCCATTAAGTTAAAATCTAGCGATTGAGGAGATATTTCTGAGTTTAAAGACAATTTTTAAGGCACCAAACACAAACGTGTACTTTTTATCGTTATATTGATAAAAAACAAAATTGTTTCCAAATACCAAATTTTGGGTTAATTGTTTAAAAAATTTAAATGAACAACATGATTCATTATTTCTTCTAAAAATTCTAAATTTCCAAGTCCTGTTGCAGTTATGCACCCTCACACAAGAACACCTTCACTGTCCTGATTAACAGATCCAACTAAGTTCTTAATATTAAATTTCTCAATTTTTTTTCTATTGACAGATTTACAACAATTTAAGCCAAAATATTGAATTTATTTTCCTCTATAGGTAAGACGTTGTTCCAAAACGTTTTGAGCTTATTTATCATTGATTTTACGACGGATAGCGTAAGCTTACTGTTTTTGCACGAACAAGAAAATTTCTGCGTAAAGAGGTCATCTTTAATCCAGCTAATCCGAGAACTTTGAGAACAATTTTAGGTGAAAATTAAACACAAAATGTTTCCTTCAATTCTGCAGAAGTTTTTTCAGCACTCAAATGTGTATTTTTCATATTTTTTTTAACTAAACCTCCGATCACGCTTTGTTAAGTTTGCCAGTTGACCTTTTCTTACCTTGTTTTCGATCCGTTTCTTGTCTTTAAATCATTTTATCAAGCACTTCACTATAGTATGGTATACATTAACTAATTTAGAGACATTTTAAATCAATTTATGTCTATTGTGATGGAAAAAAATCAAATTTCGAACCGTGTTTGTTATTTTCTACGCATACCTGCCATTTAAAAATAATAAGCAGAATATTAGGGAATAAATAAACAAAAAATTAAAGGCAAATGACTCGACAGTGTCATTACAATGCAAAAACAATAAAAACACCACATATGATAATTTTAATCATGAATGTATTCGAAAATATTTCAGTGTACGATGACTTTTGTGGCGTATTTTTTCTCTGTCTCATCGTTTTTTGACAAATTTCAAAAATAAAATCTGGCAATATTTTGAAAAAAATTGCTGGGTTTTATTCAGAATGGCATAGGAATGATGTGAAAAAAAATTGAACTTCATATTCGAATTCAATTTTGCGTTATTTTGGTTTTTCTACAAAATTTAAAGGTGTACGAACACTTTTAGGAGCCACTGTATGTGCAACACTTTCATTTTCCAGACAGCAAGAGCTTCGTCAAACTATTGAAGACAGGCTAAAACAATTTTCAACTTCAGTATCAAAGACATGCCGTGGAAGAGTTCTGCATCTCGACTCAAGGAAGGGGCGGTCGCCCCATCGCTCCTCCCCTGTGTCCGTCCTTGTTCGGATCTGTATTAGAATACGGGCAACAAACTTTTGCCTATTTTATGATCCACACACGTAACGCTGTTCCGTAAAAGTACTGGAAGAACTGAATTACTTTTAGAGTAATCGAAAAAACTTGAATAAAAAAAGCATGTATATTTTTTCGTATTTACAAAAATAAATAGGTTAAAACAGTAACATAAAACGTTGTTTCAGGCACTTATTCAATTATTCTGTAGATAACCATATTGGCATGTGAAAAGCTTTAATTTTTGTTTTGTTCCTTTTTTCATTTCTGAAGAATAAAAGCCATATTGGAAAAAAAAATAATACTAAAGTATTGAAATGTGTCACACAGAGTGCAACTTACCTACTGAGGCTTCCAAAATTGTTCGTAGGCTTTAAATGTGTACGGTTAAAAATGAAGTGCCTAGGAATCGAAATAGTAGTTCAATACTTTTTCATACTGTCTCCACATGATTACATCAATTCAACATTTTTTTTACAAAATATTGACTGTTTGAAATGGGCCAAAAATGAAGTGACAGAAAAACATTTTCAGAAAAATTCGAAATTAAAGTTATCGTCTGTCGTTTTTTTTCTTTCTTTTCTTTTTTCTTTTGTTATCTTTTCAATGCGGTGATAGTTAAAAAATCTTTTGGCATTAATTTTTGCTTGTTCACTTTACAAATCTACGTATTATTTTAAAAATGACTCGTATTCGCAAAGTAACAACAAACACAATTCGAAAACGCATTAATTCTTCATTATATTTGAAGTAAAACAGTTCGAAATATTGCAAAAGTAGTTCATTTATCCCTAAGCACTGTGTAATATTTAATAAACGCTTTAAAGAAGAAAATCGGATCGAAAATAAGGTGAGAAATGGTTGACCAGCAAAGTTAACAATATGCGATTAGAGATTTATAATTAGAATACCTATGAAAAACCCACGTTTGAGAGCTGTGAAAGTTTCAGCAGAATAGAAGGAAAAATTTTCCTTCCAATTTCACCTGCAACTGTTCACCGTGTTTTCAGAAAATGTTTACTTAGCGTGAAAAACAGAAAGTTTAGGATTTCCTTCGCAAAATCAATGATAAATTAACCCAAAACGTATAGAAATACACTGCAAATCTTAAAATACTTTTAAGTCGAACAATTGTCTTAGTAGCACACCTTTTTTTCGTGAAAGAAGGTGGGAGGTAATTTCTTAGAAAATTATAGAACACTCGTCTTCTTACAGCGTGATAATGATGGCCAATTGCAACCTTTCTCAGTGTTGGTCTGAAGCCTATTCCCCAAACATGCATATAGAATCTTCCGATACCACGTATTGGGGGCGTGGCCAAGTCTCAACTAGTGAAAAACGGACAATAGCTACTACATTGGGTGTATCAAAAAGTGTCATCTCGCGATTACAGAAGGCCGCTGAAGGTGGAAATGCTTTGCGAAAGCATGCCGGGGGGTCGTGGTAGGAACACCACACCTTCAGAGGATTGCTATGTAGCCCTCGTGGCAAAAAGGAACAGAAATTTCACTCCAGGAAAGATAGCTGCAGATCTTGCAACCGCTACTAGTACGTATGTTTCACGGGGATTGAATAATGTTGGTTTGTATGCACAGAAGCCCGTACGTTGCATCCCACTGCAACCATACCATCGTCGCGAGAGATTACACTGGTGTAAGAAACATGTTGGTGGGATCATCAAAATTGGTCTAGAGTGATGTTCTCTGACGAATCTCGTTTCAGTGTGACAAGTGATTCTGGTCACCAACTACTGTGGAGAGAGCGTGGAACACGTTATGCACAAAAATTTGTTTGTGAACGTGATCGGTACGGCCCAGACGTGATGGTCTGGGCAGGCATCATGCACAATGGCGAACACCGCTTCACATTTTTGAACAAGGAAGCGTTACGTCGCAAAGGTATTGCAGAGAAGTTATACTGGATCATGTTCGTCTTTTTAGGGGAGCTGTAGGTCCAGACTTTCTCTTTATGGACGACAATGCACGGCCACACAGAAGCATTGAAGTATCAGACACTCTGCAAAGTGAAAATATTCTTCGTATGCGGTGGCCTGTTTACTCTCCCGACTTTCAATAGAACATGCCTGGGATGCTCTTGGCAGACGTGTTGCACAAAGAACCGTCCCTCCCAGAACAGTACAAGAACTCAAATCCGCTTTGAGAGAGGAGTGGGAACAAGCACTCATCGATAGTTTAGTGAGGAGTATGGAAAACAGATGCAAAATGTGCATTAGTGTCCATGGTAATCACACATCATACTAAGGTACTCATGTCTCCATCATTTTGACCTAGATAAATTTTTTGTGGTTGTTTGATAATCATCTAAGTAGCCATTATTTTTTATTTTAAAGTTTATACTTCATCGATGTGGTATTATCTGTACTATTTTGTACTTATAATAAGGGCACATCCTCCCTACTATGTACTTAGTTCTGTTTCTTTAATCATTGTCTATTCTTAGCAATTCCAAAAAACGCAATTGTCAAGCAGTGTATATGATTAGCTTATAGAATATTTTGTCAAAGCAATTCCACAAAAATATTTTCTGTCAGGTAGCTGTCCGTTACTCTGAGTGTCCGCTATTTAGAGTTGATTAGAAAGAAAAATTCAAGATCGAGGTTTTGATAAAAATTAGCTACTGGAACAAAGTCAAAGTTTAGCATTTTCTTTTGCATTGGTAAGTGTTCAACGTTTTACAGTAAGATGCTTTAAACACACTTACAAATTTTAATCATTGTATCTTTCAAAAATATTGAGATTTTTACTTTTTCATTAATAAAAACATTTTAAACATTTGTAGGATATAAACATGGAGAACACAAATAAAAAATTATTAAATAAAAACAAAAAATCCAACTGCGTAAAAACCAAAAAAACTAAAAAGGAAAATGTATAAGCCCAGTAGTTTAGAGTGTATTAAGTACTACTGAATAACTGCTCCGCTGAAATAGTTTTATAACCGTACACAGATAAGACAATTCATAAATTCAAAAGCAGAATAGGATCAACAGTCGGGGCCATTCAAATTTTACGGGGTTCCTTGAATCAGAAAGGAATGGGCCCCGACTGTTGATCCTTCTATTCTGCTTTTGAATTTATGAATTGTCTTATCTGTGTACGGTTATAAAACTATTTCAACGGAGTAGTTATTCAGTAGTACTTAATACATTCTAAACTACTGGGCTTTTACATTTATTTTCCTTTTTAGTTTTTTTGGTTTTTACGCAGTCGGGTTTTTTGTTTTTATTTAATAATTTTTTATTTTACACTTTTTAGTTAACTTTCATTAACTTAGTTATTATGATTACAGTGGTGGACAAAATTATAGACTCAATTTTTTTTTATTTTGTTTCAATTACAACATGACTCAGTTTAAATTATTTTCATTGAAGTAAAGATGAATAGTTGAAGAAATAGTTCTAAAATTAGTACATCTTATCAATTAAATTAAAAAATTCATAAAATTAGAAAATTTGCAAATTTAATATTTTATCATTACGTGAAACCTGGACAAAAGTATAAACTCAAAGGTAAAAAATCCAGGATTACGAGAAAGTTTCGTTCGAAAATGTTAATTTAACGCCATAGAATGAATAAATGTTGCCATCAGTGATTGCTAAAAGTTTTGTTTTTGGAAATTTATGAGAAACATATAAATGCATTGCTGGACAAAATTATAAACTCATTTTTTTATTTTTTCAATCAAAATTTAATTCAGTTAAAACAATTTTTGTTCCAGTAAAGATTAATAACTCTCTTAGCATGGTAAAGCAGGATTGGCATTTCTTAATGGAAGATAGAACGCTGAAGATTACCAATTAATACTGGAAGATCATCTCTTACCTTTTGCTCATCTGATTCCTGGAGGTAACTGGTTATTTCAGCAAGATAACGCGAGTGTACACACAGCGAAAAGTACAAAAGAATGTATTCGGTAAATTACCGCCATTAGCCAGGGCTAAAGCAGAAATACGTGAAATACACCACCAGCTCAGTCATTTCAAGCTGAGGACTGCAGTTTCGTGCTTATTAGCACTCATCAGCCCGGCATAGGAAAGTAACTGAGCTGGAGATGGAAAATCTCTTAAGGAAGCCAAGAGTGCGAAACAAACTGGTAGCTAATAAAGAATTAGCAGACCAGACGAGTGACCGAAGCAATGGTTTGGTTCAACTCGAAGATTCAACGCAAGGCAATGTATATTCAGTAAATTACCGCCCATTAGCCAGGGCTAAAGCAAAAATACGTGCTCTTGGCTTCCTTAAGAGGTTTTCCATCTCCATTTATATGTTTCTCATAAATTTCCAAAAACAAAACTTTTAGCAATCACTGGTGGCAACATTTATTCATTCTATGGCGTTAAATTAACATTTTGGAACGAAACTTTCTCGTAGTCCTGGATTTTTTACCACTGAGTTTATACTTTTGCCCAGGTTTCACATAATGATAAAATATTAAATTTGAAATTTTCTAATTTTATGAATTTTTTAATTTAATTGATAAAATGTACTAATTTTAGAACTATTTCTTCAACTATTCATCTTTACTTCAATGAAAATAATCTAAACTGAGTCATGTTGTAATTGAAACAAAATAAAAAAAAATTGAGTCTATAATTTTGTCCACTACTGTATAAGACGGTACATTTCGGAACCTTGTCATTTCATTGAGAGAGTTTGTATCGTGAGGTTTATTAAGTAACTTGCGGTTGTCTAAACTACTGATAACTAGTCTCTCTAGGGACCTAACTCGACTTAAAGCTGCATGTGCTTGACCTTCGGCTAAAAAAATAAATACATATAAAGAACACATAAAAGAATTTATATCAGAAAGAGGGGAAAGTACATCCCGAAGCGAGGCTGTCTTGACCCACCGCCTCAAGTGGGAGAAGCAATCGCTTAGACCACTCGGCCATTGAGACGCTAATTAGCAGACTTGGTAAACAAAAAAATTGAGGCAGCGAAAACTACCTGCATTTGTCATAAGCAGGTAGCGTGCGACACAGTGTGCAACACCCAATGTTCGCTGATGCCGAACTGACAAAATGGCAACCGGTTTTTGAAATGGTACTTTTGATTACTGTAATGTGTTTAGTGACACTCCCAAGGTTAAGACAAATCGATTGACGTAAGAATTACCGAAATTGGTCAAGGCGTTTAGCCTGTAGAACGCCACATAGAAAGTGACATACATACATAGACTGATAAACACATTACCCTCCTTTACATCGCGCACGCGCAGTCAGGTAAAAATAACCAAGTATCAGTGGAAGCATTTTCACTGTTCAATAATATCCCCTTTCTCTCAGTTCTTGAGTGGATGAACTTTCTTGAAAAGTGATCCTTGAGCTATGTCTCACAAGATTTAGAGGATTTTATGACTGCCTATATCTGCACCTCGAAATTAGTTTGTTATGGAGCTCTACTAGTGGTCCTAGCATGCAATAGAGCAGTGGTCTCAGTGCTAGCTTCAAGCGCCCCCCTTTTTCACTTCACATATCTAGCTCGGAGCCAAGCCGACTCAAGTCTAAAAAATTGAGTTTTTTTTGTTTATAGTGTATGTTCAGTAAATTACCACGCGTTATAGTGTATGGTATAGTATGTAGAAGCCTATTCCAAATCGAGCCATGTGAACATAATTCTTAACACAAATACTTTTTTAATTATTTACCAGAGTTAAAATAAGAGCGAGTGTCATATCCTTTGCTTGAGCCAGAAAAAGTTTTCCCTCTCTCCTGTAAAATTACCATAATACGACTTAAGTCCTTATGGCTCTGAGGTACAGATATTAGGAAAAATGCTTTCTTAAGTTCCAAAGCTGATACATTTCTGGGAATGGAATTTAATATATGTAATGCAGTCTGAATTCGAGATTAAGAGGTTTTCAGAAAATTAACTTTGGGATAAACGTTGGTGTTTTCAATTTCAGGAATAGCAAAAAGGATTAATTATTGGTTAATTCTCTGATAGTTTTATTGACTAAAACTTTTACCAATCTTTTTTTTTTTTTTTAATTTCGGCTTTTTATTGCATCACTTGTGCATAAGTGTTTTTTCAGTTTCTATTGTTTTTTTTTTTTACATTTAGGAACTAATTTACAGGGTTCATATACTTGTGGTCAAAAAAAATTCCATGACTTTTCCAGGTTGTTTTTTAGAAAATTCGAGGTTACTCGCTTCATTCAAAATTAAGTTTAAATAGCAATTTTTTCAAAATAATTAAAATTGTTTAGAGTAGCAATGTTAAAGAACTGAAACTTGAAATTTTTAAAAAAATTACAGATTTTTTTTTTCTTTTTTCTCTCAAAATTTCAAGTTTTTTTAAACATTTTGTTCAAAATCGTTTTAATTTGTTTACTACTTGTTGAAAATAGAGTGCTTTCAACTTATTTTAGCGTTTCTTCGATGTCACGCATCATGCAATCTTTTAGCATCTGCTGTTAGTTTACAATACTTCATTTTCTTATTAGTATATAACACAAAACATATTGAGTAAAATACAAAACTAAATTTCAGTATAAATATGATTAACTTGTTGCATCGATCGGCATACCATATAATGCATAATAACAAAAATAAACATCCGCCAATCATAGGCCAATGCCAATAATCATTTTTGTTCTTTCCTTCCGCAAATTACAAGATACTTACATTAAAATTTCAATTTTTCTTTCCCAGAAAGTAATGGTTCATTTTCAAAACTTCATAACTTTTTACACATGTTTTTGCTTTCAACAATTTACATTGATATAAACATCCAATTCTGTTTTTGGAAGTTAACGTCTACTTCCATCAGGGCCGATCCTAGGGTGTCTGCCGCCTGCGTGCAAAGACCTGATGTGCCGCCCCTCAAGAGTAATTTGCATATTTTGACTAATCTTTAACGTGTATATAAATTTTTCTTCAAATTTCTGTACCAAGTTCTAATTTAAAAAAGAAAGGGGGGGGGGGGGAAACAGAAGAATGATGAACTTATAAAAAGGAAGAAAAGTTTTATAATAAAAAACTCCTTAGGTACAATTTATATCTTTGAAGAAAGTAATCGATACCGAAATTTACTAGTCTTAAAAACGCATTTTATAGTCTGTCTTCGGTGACATCAGAGGAAGGACGGAAGAGGGGGAAACGAAAAGGGCGAGGGGATTGCTCCGAGAAAATTATCGAAATTAGCGTATGAAAAATAGTTTTAGTTAATCTTTGGTTGTGTTCGGTTGCAAGGACAAAAGAGTCCGGTATATGCAGGGTGCTTGGAGAAATTTTTGAAATTGACGTCAAATATCGCAATTTTAGGAACTTTTTCGAGACTTCAGGTAATAGTAATGTTGGAGTTCTTTCCTAAAATTCTTCAAAATTGAAATCAGTTTGAAGCTATTTTTGTGACCGTAACGTAGGAAAGATTGGCGCTCTTCCCGAAAATTTTCCGAAGCTGAAATTTTAAACACGCAATTTTGAGTTACCTTTTGTTGACGTTGCTAGAGGGAGGGAGATTCAATCGTCTCCCATCGAAAGTTTTCGAAATTGAAGTTCGCAAATTTAGGCTGTCTTTGGTGATGGTAGGGGATCTAGCGGCTTTCCTCCGGTAATTTATCGGCACTATTGTTTCAAAAACCCATTTTTAACTATATTTGAAAACAGTAGGGAAACGTGAAAATATTTCGAACCGAAATATCTTTCAGAACTAAAATCCATTATAGGCTATTTTTTAGAAGGAAGGGTTTTGGGGCTCCCAAGCGGATGTTTCTAAAAGCGCAATTTTATCTACTATCTTTGGTGACGTTAACGAAACTGGAATGCTTCGGCGGATCTTAACAGATGTTTTTCGATATTAATATCGGAAAAATACAACTATAGACTTTTGTTCACCTCACCTTGACGATTGATGGGTATAGCCTACTGCGGTAGAAAGTTACATAAGCCAAGCGGTTCTCCTCCGGAATTTTTTAGAAATTGAAGTCCCAAAAAGGCATTGCTTGATAACGATGGGACTAAGAGCGGGCGGGTGCTCGGTGTGCTCTCACGAACTGTTTTTTGAAACTGAAGTCAATTTCAGGCTAGTTTAGGCAGGAAGGGTTCTGGGGCTCCATGGAACCGTCTAAAAACGAAATTTTGGGGTATAGTGATTGCATTGGAGAAAAGGGGGATCCGGGGTCCTTCCCCGAAAGTTCTTGAAACTGGTGTTTGAGAAACATAATTTTAGTTTGTTTTTCAATAAATTAAATGAGAGGGGGTGGGATTAGGGGCCTCTCTAAAAACGCTAGTTGAGACTGTCTTCAGTAATAATCGCAAAAAGTTCATCGCAAAAATTTCGGAAAAAGAAATCCGATAAATGTCATTAAGCAATTTTTGATGACAGTAGGAAGGGCTGTCCTCTAAAATCATATTTTGGATTTTGGAGCAAACATTTTTAGGCTATGTTTGATTAAGTTAAGGTGGAAGGGTTAATCAAAGACTTAATAAATAATTTTAATTGTGTATCAGACACTTAAGATCAGTCCTAGAAACACAATTTTGAGCCTTCTTTAGTCTCGTCAAGGAGGTCATGGCATCTTTTTGGATCTTCGTTTAAATTTGCTACCCAGGACAAGAGACATGTCCTCCTACCTGATCTAAAACCGAGCAGTTCATTCAGCATTATAATAAGAAAAAACTGCCGTAAAGGGGGGAAATTACAAAATTTTAGTTCGTCATTCATATGTTTGACTCTCAAAGTTGTCGCAATTTTTCACTTTCTTTCCACGCATCCACGATTGTTGAATTCAGAATTTGTTGTTTGAAATGCTTTCGAGAGTATCTAATCAGTATAGCTTCTTTTTTTTATATAAATAAAATATGCCTTCATTGTTTATGTCTATAAAAGCTTGGGGGGCAAACATTAATGGCCGCCCTCGGTGCTCCTTTTAGAAGCCACCCTTTCATGCTTCAGGAGGAGGCCATTTCCCCTCCCCTGTATCCATGCCTGTTTACCGGTTCTGTCACAAATTTTGAAGCCAAATGAAGCATTTGTGTAAAGAGTAAATTAATGGTTACTGAACCAACACAATATTCCCAAACATTCTATTTTTCTTAAACTATGCTATGCTGTCGGGAAATCGACACTTACTTTGATAATTGAACATTTAAAATTCAGCATATTTATTCGACTTATTATAAGTTATCTTGTGAGAAATTCTTGAGGAATTTTTCTTGCTTATAAGAACTACATGATGCGGCATGAGGCCGCCCCTTGCTTTGGCCGCCCTTGTGCGGTGCACACTCTGCACACCTGCTAGGATCGGCCCTGACTTCCATCGTGCAAACGATCAAATATGGTGACTAAGTAAAAATTTTAATAAGTAGATTTTTGAATTTGTAGCATAAAAGTAGTTATAAATAATTAATAATCCTTAAAAAACTACAATTAAGACAAAATAGTCAGTTTTTAGCACATAAGCGTCTAAATCAATTAGAATAAAAAAATGTTCTGAAGATCAAATTTTGTATTTTTCCAGAAAATAATTACGAATTATCCGGAGAAAAAAGGCACATTTTGTGATGTTTTCAATAGTTTGAATTGCAATTAACATCCATTGCCTTTTTCGGGAACTTGGGCACTTAAAAAGTGTTGTGTACTTCCATCTTGGGAATGACCAAATATGGCAGCAACGCCCAAAAATAAGAAATAATTTTTTGAATTTTTCGCATGAAAACAATTAAAAAATAATAAATATTCATGAAACTACAATTCAGTTGAAAAGTTTTTATCACATTTGGGCCCAAGGCAATGAGGATAAGATTGAGTTTTAAGAACACAAGTTTTCATTTCTCAAGAAAATTATTTAAAATAATAATGAAAGAATTTGCTGCTCATTTGGTGTTGTTTTCATTAATTTGCAGTTAAAGAAAACATCCAATTCTGCTTTGTTTTTGGAAACTTAGGCATTTAAGTTCGTGTCTACTAACATCTTGTGAATGACCAAAAATGGCGACTACGTTTCACACGTAGCTGAAAAGAATTTCCGATAAAAAAATTAAAAAAAAAAAAACGATTTTTCCTGATCGACCCTCCCATCTTCAGGTTGTGCTTCTGAAGCAGTAAGTTGTATTTTTAACCGACTTCAAAAAGGAGGCGGTTATCAATTCATACCGTATGTATGTTTTTTTTTTTTTTGTCCACTCATAGCGTCTCACCTAGTGAACCGATTTTGATGATTTTTTTTTTAATGGATAGGGGATGGCTCAACTTAGGTCCCATTACTTTGTTTGACCATATTTGTTCTTTAAAAAAAAGTTATGGGCAAAAAACAGTAAATTTTATGTAGTTTCCCTATTAAATGATTAAAATGATATTGTAGCGAAGTTCGCACTTTTCTTCCGTGGATAACGGTGGCTCAGTGGTAGAATTCTCGCCTCCCACACGAGCAACCCGGGTTCAAATCCGGACTTGGACAAAGTGAATTTTTCTAAAATTTCGTTTCTACTGTTTCCCGTATTTTCTCGAATGTTCTATTAATTTCTGTATCTTTCCAAGTCTGGAAAGTTCCAGCACTTTCTCAAGTTGTATATAAGGAGATGTAACGTTCATTCGTGGTTCTGAATAAAGATCTCGAGTTGAGATTAACGAGTATTCGCTTCATTTGGCTTTCACATTGTCTTCGCTATCTTCATCTACGCGACAATATGACACTCATTGTTATAAAAGTTTGGTGCCATATAACAGTAACATTAATAGTAATTGTAATGATAATTTTGAATAAAGGCTTTTTTAAAGCAATACAGTGATATAGAGCCGAACTTCTTACTAGGTAACTTCTTACTTTTACCGAAATATCTGCATTTCTTCTTCTTCTTCTTCGTGGGTTTAATAAAAATAACATAAAATGATGAGGGCTGCGTACGTAGCGCTTTGCCTCCATTACATATAATCGTAAAATTTCATAACATTTAGTGATAAAAGGAAACACTTTTATATGTTAATGCATTTATATATAATTTTTTTTTTCCTCTATTAGTAATATATAAAACCAAATAAGTTCATTTTGAAACAATATCTGCATTTACACTAAAAAGAATGAAATAAAAAAATTTTGAAAAAAGAAAATAGAACCGACTTCAAAATTGCTCTAAAAAGTGAAAAATGATTTTATTCTTTAAATACCAACGATAATACTTTTAAACATAATTTTTGAAGTTGGCGCAAAAACAAAAAGTAAAATCCATTGCAACCATGCTTCGGTCATATTTTTATCAAAAAATCATCTAAAGTTAGGAACGAAACATTTATATCGTTACTCAAATATGCTGTCATGAAGAAACTAGACCTGGTTAAATTTATACTTGTAGTTGAGTTATGGCTGTGAATGATTTTATCGATCGTTTTTGAGCCAACTTCAAAAATTATGTTTAAAAGTATTATCGATGGTGTTTAAAGAATAAAATTATTTTTTACTTTTTAGAGCAATTTTGAAGTCGGTTCTATTTTTTTATTTTATTTTTTTATTTTTTTTCCCTGTTGAGTTTGTGCATATTTCCTGTTCACCCGAGGAATTTTTTCCTTGGGAACTATTGAGGGTCAAAAATGGCGGCTGCGAAAGTTTTTTGGGTCGCCACTTTTTTTTTATCGCTAGCATCATTTTGCCTCAAAGTTTTAAAGTTTTTTTAAAAGAAACATCGATAAAAGTGAAGATTAGATCGCATACAATAAAACTCCCTGGGAAAAAATTGTTGAAAAAATTTTTGGGGGCACATTAGGAAAATTCCCTGACTTTTCCCTGACATTTTTGACTATGTCATTTTCCTTGACAATTCCCGGTTTTCCCCGAGCATACGAACCCTGTAATACCAGCAAATATACTTCTTTCCAGGCAGTTTGCTAGTTACATAAATGAGCTTGTCGACATTTTTACCAAAAAATATTTTTTATTAAAATTTCATTTTGTAGCAAAACATATTTTAAATTTTTAGCACATTAATTATGGATATTGAGCAATATAAAAAATGGTCTATAATTACTTTCAAAAACATTGCAAATTGGCAGTAATAACACTTTGTTGATATATTTTATCTTCCAGGACAATTTAGACCACACTCTTTTTTTTTTTTTTTTGAAACTTACAATGTATGTCATGAACTATTCTGAACATAACTAGAAACGAACTGTTCGACTTGAGACAATAAGTTGGATTCTGTTGCTTCTACTACATTTCTTTCAACGTGAAGAGCTTCAACAGTTTCTTTAACTTCTTTTGAAATGTAATTTTCATATGCTCCCTTACATAGCTAATAAGTAAAACAAAAGTTACATCTTTGATGAAAGAAAGTGAAAAATAGAGGGGGGAAAAAACAATTCATGTGCAACTTACTTTACTTAAGCTTTCTTTCATGGCTTCCTTTATTTCGGTTCTTGGTTTCTTGGCAACTGTATTGGCAAATTGTTGAATTACTCCTATTAGTGATTCATTTACTTTTCTGTAACTAAACCACTAGAAAAGAAAAACAATAAAACATAACTAACTTAACCAATAAGAATTAGCTATAAATAAATGCAGGATAAACGACTGAGAAGATTGTCTTTCTGGCTTTAATTTAGCAAACTATGAAATGCTTTTTTGCAACATCATTTGTGAAACTAAAATGTCTATAGCCCAGTAGCAGAAATAGCACGATACTGCAACAGCCATCACAGATCCTTAGGAAAGGCAGTTGATACTATATTGATTAGGACTGATAAAAATAATTTTTTTATCTTAATGTGAAATAACATCTGAAAGCTGTTAATTTAAATCCAATAAATTTCCAATCACTTGTGTTTTTTTCTTTTCTACATTCATCCCAAGTATTTCAATATTGTTTATTGCTACTTTGTACATGTGTTATCTGCTCTTAATCATCTCTAATCTTGCAATTGATTACATTGTGCACAAACATCAATAATTGTGCCAACATTTATTATCTCTATATATTAAAAAAAGTAATGTCAAAGAAATAGTGAAAGGAAGTCTGTGTGTGGGGGGGGGGGGGGGGTCTATTAAGGGATGAAAGATTTACCACACCTATTAACATTTTATGTTGTTCGAAAGAGACTTTCTCTCTGCATCAAATCAAGTTTGTTCCAATTCTAACAGCAGATATCAAGAGGATATCAAACGAGAGAAATTACAGGACATCGCAATAGCAACCGTCAATGCTACTGGAACTGGTTTTTCGGACGGAAAGTTGCCTACAGGGTTGCTGCTGATTGTGCGTAAGGTTGCTCGAGTTGCTCAGAATCGAGGCTACCATTTTCTAGTCTATATCCATGGGGGTGTGCTTGTTCATCGCTTTTTGTCAGTTCCGCATTTGGTTATCACACTGTGTCTCAAATTTCTGCATTTATGGATGAAATTAGTAAACAAGTACTTAATGCAACTCTTGTAGCTTTAATTGTAGTGGAATTGGTCAAGGCAATGATTATTATTACATGCAGTTTCCAAGGCTCCTCCTGTTAAATTCTTATTTGAGTTTTAACAATAACTTGTAGAACTCTTAAGGTGAATGTTTCATTTAAAGTGTGATTACTCTTGTTACATTTTAAGACGCCTTGAGACTTCTCTTCATGCTTTTAAAATCAAAGGCGATATCCCAATAATTTTATGGCTCAACTTCAATTTGTCTAATCTATTCAGTGGAATTAAACCCCAATTAAATTAACTGCAGAATAATATGATTTGGAGTGTGGTTCGAATATGGTTCTTACCGCACCAGCAGCAGATCAGTTGGCTCAAAAATTTCTGCATTTCAGTGTTACCTTTTCCAATTTAAATGATTACAATATCCCATAAAAATTTCTTATGCCATCTCCATAATCAAACATACAACTATACGATACGTAGACATTTACATTAACTTTACATTAGGGGAGATTGTTTTGTTCAGTATCAATTATATGTTGGTCTCTCTTGATCAGGAAATGAGGTAAATCAATTTGTTTCAAATCTCATAAAGACGAAACAAGAAAATATTGCTTATTATTAACTTTCAAATTAAAAAGTACCTTTATAATATTTATTTAAGATAGATATTTTTTAACCCGAACTAGGTCCAGACGGGTCTGTCCGAATGTCTGTAGGATGTCTGGATCTCTGTGACGCGCATAGCGCCTAGATCGTTCGGCCGATTTACATGAAATTTGGCACAAAGTTAGTTCAGCATGGGGGTGTGCACCTTGAAGTGATTTTTCGAAAATTCGATGTGGTTCTTTTTCGATTCCAATTTTAAGAACAAAATTATCATAAGATGGACAAATAAATTACGAAATTATCATAACGTGGAACCGTAACATGAGCACAAGCCAATTGGCGAGATACGAAATTATCATAACGTGGAACCGCAACATGAGTACAAGCCGATTGGAGAGAAAATTCACCACACATTATTTGTAAATATACAGGCGAATCAAAAGACCTTTTAATTTTTGTATTACGGGCAAAGCCCGTGCGGTTACCACTAGTTGTTAATACAAAGAACTTTATCTTTTAATAATACCAAATGTATTTTTTGACACACAACAAAATATTACAGTATGCATATTATTATTATTTTTTCTTGAATGGAATAGACTACAAGTGTTAATACGTAGTTAAAATATTACTAAGCCAAACTGGTGCCCAGGTCCTGAGTAGATGTTGATGCCCCCCCCCTCCCATGAGAATATCCGCGCAATTTTAAAGTCAATGTTTCATACTAGAGATCTAATTACTAGAAACTACGTTTTAAAGGAACATTACTATATTTGGAAGGAAATCTGGGATTTGAATACCAAACACTTGATAGTCACCAAACTAATCACAGTTAAAATTGCCTCTGAAGGCGAAAAAGAGTTAAAAAACAATTAAAACTGCAAAAAAAAAAATCTTACTAATTCTGACATCAAGCTTTAAAAAAGCCTCTCTCTGGCTTTGAAAGAGGCAAATGTGTTGATCAAATAATTGAAATCTATGTTTGATGTCACAGAATTTTCAATGGTTAATAAGGAAAATGCCTGTAAATCATCCTGAGAAACATAGCTTCTCAAATGATTTTTTATTCTTTTCAAAAATGAAAAGGAACATTCACTGGAACAGCTGCTGATAGGCAAGGTAAGAAGAAGCTGCAGGGGTGAATCCACATTCGGAAATGTATGTGTTAATGTTTAGTGATCTTATCCTTTTAAAACATTCTCCAGGAGAAGGGTTACCTTTTGCAAAAATTTAAAAGTGTGTTAATTCTTCTGAAAAATGTTCATTTATGTCATCCGAGTAATTATTTTGAAATTCCAGAGCTAAGGGACAACGACTTCTTTATGTGAAATGTTTTTAACTTTATGAGGTTTTGAGCTGATTTTTAAAAAAATTTGAGCCTCCTCTCCCTTAAAGTTGAGAAAAAGTAAAATGAGCTTTAAAAAAAAAAAGTAAGTAAGTAAATAAGTGAATTTAGGCTAGGCTATTTTGGTGCCCCTAAATTTGTGGTGCCCAGGTCCGCTGACCCGCCGGACCGTGCGTTAATCAGGCCCTGATTACTAGGTGCTAAAAGTACAGTAAATATTTCACCATTTTGCTTTGCCTCACATTTCTTTACATTTTAAGTATTTTTAAATGGTAAATACTGCATGTACCCATCAGTTTGAGTTTAAAAAAAAAAAAAAATCAGCTTCAATACCATGATTTTTAAAATGAATTTTCACGTAACGTTTTCAAGGAAAAAATTTACTGAATTGTTCAAGTATCATAATTATAACATTTATGCAAAACAATTTTCAAATAACCCAATGAAAATATATATATATATATATATATATATATATATATATATATATATATATATATATATATATATATAAAATTAAGAAATGCATAAAATATGCATTTATGTTAACTAAGACATAAGTAGCAATTTAAATCAGATGCAAAACCAAACATTAAATGTCGCTCATCCGTTTTTTAAAGTGTAACTGATAATTTTTGAAACATACAACCCACAAAAAGACAATAAAAAGGAATTCCATTATTTCTGTCACCACAATTGCAAATGTATATACAGCGACAGTGCTTGACATCATGAAATTCCAGCTTCCTGATTGGTTCTTTTGTAACTTGCCTAAAATAAGAGACAATTTTTTTCTAGCAGAGGAAAAAAAAATCCTCCTATAGGAGCAACTGCGAATATTTTGGAGCAGTCGTTGGTGAAAGTGAGTAGAAAACCGGTTAAAGATAGCGATGAAAGTTGCTATCACGGTTGCGATGTCCTGTAATTTCTCTCGTGTGATATTCCCTTAAGGGTTTCTATTTCAGCGAAAAGTTCTAGGTTCAACTCAATTTAAACTCATAGCTAAAGAGCAAAACATGTTACTAAAGACCATGAATTAACACAACTTTTCAAGCATACAAAATTGCTGTTTTGCTATGCTCAGGAGCCCCTTGGCACCTACAGTTGTACACATTGGTACAAGTTAGTTTCGAACCCGGGAAAAAAGTACTCTTCAGGCAGCTGCGTTTTTTTTTTTAAATATATTGGTTATGTATATTTCAGTCAAGTTCTTTTTGTCTTTGGGTGAGCAGGATTGTGCTCTCATTATGAACTCTTCACTTAAGTTATATTTTTTACAAGAGGGAGGGGGAAATTTCCATTTTGTTCGAAACAGAACTCAGAATGCTGTCTGTAATCCGATTCTTTCTAATCGGCAATTTAAATCTTTGAGAATCAAACAAGCAGGGGTTGGTGAGCATCAGGGATCAGGGGGCGGAGTCCCCTAGTATGATAAAAAAAAATAATGCTTGTATTATTTTAAACATACATGATTTAAAAAACAAAGTAGTTGAATTTGTCATGTTTTCAGTTATTTAAAACTAATTTACCTTTTCAAATAAAATAAATGCTTCAGTCATATCCAGTTTAGATTCCAGCACAATTTTTATCCATGGTTGAAGCATTACATGGTCCTCTGAAAATTCGAATAACATTAATTAATTAAACAGTCTCGAAGAAAGAAAGGGAAAACAAGTTCAATACTCTTAAAATTAATTAGAAATATACAGTACTAGCTGTACCCAACGCGCGTTGCTAGGCCAACAAAAAAATACTACATTATACTGATTTTCATGACAATCGATTGAACAGGGCAGAAGTTGCTACTCTGCAGTGCCACCTGGTGGCCAGTGGCTTCAATGAGCATATTATGCACCTTCTCCGTGGAAAAATACATATATATAGCAATTTTCATAATAATCGGTCCAGGTATCAAGTGAAGCCGTGACTATACTCAAATTTTGTACTCACGCAGTTTGCAAGATCAATCAATTGCTAAAAATATCAAATAGAAAAGTTTTAAATCCCCCCGTTGCATGAAAAGCCATAAAACAATAAAGAAAGAATTTATTTGTTCAAACTCAAGAAAAATGGCAACAGCTAACTTCTTATCAATGAGGTCTTTCACGCGAATTAATTTCTTCAGCCGATAATTTTATTCGTATTTATCCAATGGATTGTGACTTAAATTGGAATAAAAAAGGGACTATCGATCGGATTTTTTTCGAACTGGTCTATAAACATTCCCAGTACCAAAAATAACAAACAGTGAAAGTTTCAGCTAAATCTGCTGGGTAGTTTTTGAGTTCATGGATGACATACAGACAAACATTCATTTTTATATATATGGATGTCGCTTAACGTGCAAGACCACTATTTTTGTAAACATTAGATTTTATTTTAATGTTTACATCTCATGTTCTCATCTCATTCCGCCGATAGAGGGCGCTAGTGTTGCTGGGGTGATATTTTGCTGCTCCTGAGATAAGTGATTTTTTACTGTAATTGTTTATTTTACTGCTTTAATTTCAGTATTTTTCTTGTATTTTATCATATAATTAAGTATTTTTGTGCTTTTATGTCTTATTTTTGATTTACTTGCTTTCTTAAAGTGTTTTTCTATTCTTTGTAGCTAAGCCTAAAATGTGCTGATTTCTTGTTGTTAAGCCTAAATGCTCTGTTAAGTGTGTAACTTGTTTATTTTAATTTACTGCTTGTCTTAGGATTTTGTAATTTTTGTAACTTTTACTTCCAATGCTTTCTAATTCTAATAATTAGTTTTATTTCTTCACTTTTGCATTTTTGTATTGACTTCTAAGTATCATTTTGAGCTAGAATGGGGGTTATATGCATAATGAAGGAGGTTAAAAGTGGTAAAGGGGACAAGTGGATTTCTTGTGACCTATGTCAGAAGACCTTCTGCTTGTTTAAGGGAAAGGATGAGTCTGAGAAGGATTTCATGTGCACAAACTGTGTTGAACTCTCAGAAATCAGAGTTAGAATGCTTATTTTGGAGGGTGAGTTAGCATTAGGCTGTAGGAGTGTAGATGGGGTAAACACTCCAGAGGGAAAGGGGGAAGTTAGTAAAAAGGAGGTGGGCATTAGCTGTGCATTAGATAGTGGGAATATTCCAGAGGTAAAGGAGGAAGTTAGTAAAAAGGAGGTGGGCATTAGCTGTGTGTTAGATAGTGGGAAAATTCCAGAGGTAAAGGGGAAAGCTATTGCTGAGGTGACAGACTGGGAAACTAAGGGTATAATTTTGGGAGATTCAATGCTGCGTGAGGTGGGAAACTCAATAGGCAGAGTTAGACGTAAGGTGGCTAGATGTTGTTTGTCAGGGGCTCGGGTGAGAGATGTAAATAGGGTTGCTGAAAAGAAGGGGGTATTTAATAAAGAGGATGTAGTTACTTTGTGGGTGGGAACTAACGATGTAGGCCATAGTAACAACGATGAGTTTACAAAAGAATGGGATTCCCTGTTGGTCAAAGCAACCAACTGTTCGGCAAATGTCCAAGTGGTTGGTTTGCTTCCCAGGTATGGAGTGCATAGGAGTTAGTTAAACCAACGGGCTAGGTGTATGAACCTGGTACTCAAGGAAATTTGCGTTAAGCGTAGTATCAGGTTTATTGATGTGTGGAGTAAATGTAAACGTGATTGGATTGCTAGGGATGGCTTACATCTGAGCTCTACAGGGGTCAAAATGGTTAGTGGTTTGGTTTTAGAGGATTCAGAATCAAAAAACTAAGTTGGAATGGGGGGCATGCTTTAAGGAGCAGAATTCGAATATGTACTAACCATTGGGATTTTAGTAGAAACGGAAATAGGGGGCTAGTAAGAGAAAAGATTTTAACAGTTGGTATTCAAATAATCGCGCAGCATTAAATAAAGGTAAGATGGGTTTACTTAAGGTTTTTTATACAAATGCTCGTAGTATTAGGAACAAAATGGAAGAATTGAAAAGCATAACAATAGACGAGAGGTTGGATATTATTGGAGTTACCGAGACATGGGCTACCGAAAGTGATGATGATTTATTATCTATTGCTGGGTACAATTTGTTTAGACAAGATAGAGTAGGTAAAAGAGGTGGTGGGGTTTTATTTTATGTCAGAGACACTTTAACCTGCAATGAATTGGTAATTAATGATAAACCTAATGAGATTGATATGATTTGGCTAGAGTTGATGAGCAATAAGGGCAATAAACTACGTTTAGGGAACATTTATAGGCCACCCAACTTAAGCCAGGGTCAAGATGAACAGATGTTTAGTATTATTTGACATTTCAAGCAAGGGGTCAGTCATTATAATGGGAGATTTTAATTTTCCAGGAATTGATTGGAATAATTTTTACCATAGTAATAGCAGAGAATAGGAATTTTTGAAAGTAATTGGTGACTGTTTTTTAGATCAAATTGTAACTCAAGGTACTCGACAGGACGTGATTTTGGATCTAGTTTTCTGTGATATGGAAGGTTCTGTTCAGGGGTTATGTGTAGGGAAACACATTGGAGACAGTGACCACAACAGTATTAGGTTTGGGATTAAATTTGATACGCACAAAGTAGAGAATTTTAGGTTTGTGCCCAATTTCAGAAATACTGATTTTGTGGCACTTAGGCAGAGTTTAAAAGCAGTTTTTTCTCCTGGATTGGACAATAGCGATGTGAATCTTCAGTGGGCAGAGTTTAAGGAAAAGCTAGCGAAAACGGTTGGGGATCATGTTTCTTTAAGAAGAAAGGGTGTCAACACTAAAATTTGGCCAATGTGGTTCTCCAGAGAAACTAAAGACGCTCTAAATTACAAGCAAGCTGCTTTTCATAGGTTTAGAGAAACTGGTCACAGTGCAGATAGGCTCCAATATTGTAAGGCAAGGCGTAAATTTAAGTATTTGGTACGGATTCAGAAAAGAGAGTTGGAGCAAAGACTGGCAGATAACATAAACAGGAATCATAAGAGGTTTTTTTGCATACGCTAATTCGGGGAAATTCCGAAATAGTCATATTGGGCCACTGGTTGATGAGCACGGAATTTTAATTCAAGACGATAGTGATATTGCTAATGTTCTTAATAACTTTTTTCGAGTGTTTTTAACGATAACTGTATTTCAACAGTTGACACCAACAAGACACAAGCTATAGTACAGCTCGAGGACTTTGTATTTTCCAGGGATGATGTTTTATTTCATTTGAAAAAATTAAAGAGACTAAGGCTCCGGGACCTGATAATATTTATCCAAAAATTTTAGTTGAATGTGCGGAGGAATTAGCAGATGTAATCGTAAGTATTTTCAATGCTTCTTATAACTCGGGGACAGTGCCAGAGGATTGGAAGCTGGCTAACATTACACTGCTCTTCAAGAAAGGGTCTAAAGGGAGTGTGGGAAATTATAGACCTGTGAGTCTAACTTGGGTTGTTTGCAAAATTTTTGAAACATTGATAAAAATTAAGATATTAAATTTTCTAGAGACTAATAATCTATTGACTAGTTTTCAGTACGGTTTCAGGAAATGTAAATCTTGTGCAACTAATTTATTATATTTCTATGACAAAGTTACCATGGCTTTGGACAAGAAGAAGCCTGTAGATGTTGTTTACATTGATTTTCAAAAAGCTTTCGATAAGGTATAGCATGTTGCTCTACTTAGCAAATTAGCTGATATAGGAATAGGAGGGAAAACTGTAATTTGGGTTAAAAACTGGCTGACCGGAAGGAAATAAAGGGTAGTTGTAAGGGGAAATTATTCTAATTGGAGTGAGGTTTTAAGCGGGGTTCCTCAAGGATCAGTATTAGGGCCTGTTTTGTTCATTGTTTTTATGAACGATATTCACAAAAATATTTCTGGGAACATGAATTGTTTTGCTGATGATGTCAAAGTTATGGGGACTGTAGAAAATGAAGAACAAGCAAAACAGCTGTAAGAGGATCTAGATCATATTACGGAGTGGGCTGATAAATGGGGTATGGCTGTTAATGTTGGGAAATGTCAAGTGCTACATTTAGGGCATGGAAATAAGTGTTGCAAGGTTCACTCATTAGTCAGGCAGACAAAGTTACTGATCTGGGGATCTTAATAAGTCAGGATTTAAAATTTAGCCAACAGTGCAGCATTGCTAGTAACAAGGCCAATAAGATGCTTGGGTTTATCAATAGATCTATTTCAAACAAATCTAAAGAAGTTCTTCTGCCCTTATATAGAAGTTTGGTAAGACCTCATTTGGAGTATGCTGTTCAGTTTTGGTCTCCTTATCTTAAGAAAGACATTAATGTATTGGAAAGGGTTCAAAGGCGAGCTACAAGGCTAATAAATGGACTTTCTCACTTAGACTATGATTCCAGGCTTAGAAGGCTAAAAATGTACAGTCTTGAGCAAAGAAGAGACCGAGGGGACATGATTCAGTTGTTTAAATGTATTAAAACGAAAGATGTTACGGGGCTGAAGTTTAGCACTGAAAACAGGACAAGGGGTCATTGTTTTAAGCTATTTAAATCTCAGGCTAACATGGATGTTAGGAAAAATTATTATTTTAGCAGGGTAGTAGAACCTTGGAACAGTTTACCGGAAGAGGTGGTAATGATCAAGGGAGTAGATAGTTTTAAGAGGGCCATTGATCTTCACTGAGGATTGTAAATTGACTAAGACCAGTCTAGCTGGGCCCAGAGTCTGTTGCTGGTCGTCACTTTTGTATTTGTATTTATTTGTATTTTGATCATTTTTGCAACATGAAGTATGCAACCTAAGCAGGGGTTCTCAACCTTTCAGGTTCTGCGCTCCCTTCGGACACAAGTGTGAGGTTACCTCTCTCCCCGTTAGTATGCACAACCTGAGTAAGACTACAAAAATTTGTGTAAATAAAAATAATTTTATAATTTTAAAATTAGGAGTCAAATGGTACTTTCTGTACCAAATTTGGTGGAGAATTTAGAATATGTAAGGAGCATATATGCACATGACTATATTTAAGGGGTGTGTTTTTTGGGTTCAAATCTTCCTTCACTGTTTCAAAGCTGCCCCCCCCCCAAAAAAAAAAAAATTTCATTATATACTATAATTTGCTAAAAAGGTTATGCTATCTTTTATTTATTTTTCTCACTCTTTTTTTTTTCAATTTCATTCATAAAAGGAAACATTTTTTTTAAAGCTCACGTGCCTTGTCTGTTTATCTGCAGTATTTGTTTGTACTGGAGTTGTTAGGAACATCATTTCTTACAAATAATACCTGTAGATTTTGAATAGTTAGCGCTAACAAAAAACGGTTTCTACATTTAACATATAAACAATGTCAAAAAATATGAATTTAAGAAGTATTACTTTGAATGCTCTTATATGAGTAAATCCATTGTTTCTTTTGAGTTGTCAAAAATACATTATATATTTAACAGGGATGAAGTTATATAGTGTGCTTATGAGATTTATTTTCTTGATTTAAGAGATACATCATCTTTTTCATTTGCACATGTTAATGCCTGCAGCACTCCCCCACCCTCATAATATCATAGTAACAAAACAAAAAAAATTAATATACGAATGAAATCAAATATTAGTAATCAAAAAGATATCACATGTAATGTGTTTGGTAAAAAAACTCCCCAAAACAAAAATCTGGTTACTTCCCTGTAAATGCACATATGCTTTCAGTGCTATTTATAAAAATGGGATTGAAAATTCAAAATAATAGCAAATGTTCAGCTTACGAAACTTTTTATGTTTTTACGTTACTTAAAGCTATGTGTTGCTCAATAATGGGTTATAATTTTTTTTTTAACGTTTTGTACATAAATGTAGTTGACTGAGATACAGTTGGCTAAGATAGTATTTATGACTTGATTTATAATTAAAAAGAAACAGTTACTTGTTCTTCGCAGAAGACATGCTTACCTAGTTGAACATTATTCTTGCTGATGAAGCTTAAAAACTTCAAGTAGTTATTGATTAATTCATCATTATGACTTGTAGATTCAGTCTGAAAACAGAAAAATGTGTTTTTAAACAATTGTGTAAAACAAATGTGATTACCAGCAACAGGCTCTGGGCCCAGCTAGGCTGGTCCTAGTCAATTTATAAATCAATAGCCTGCAAAGTCAACTACACCCTTTCTTGTTATAACCTATTCTGGTAAATAGGGAAGTTGTAACATATTAAATGTTCATATTTTGACTATTGGATATTGTTAATTGACCCTCAAAACTAAAAAATTCACCATCGCCGAATTTTAAAACACCGTGATTGATTTTTAAAAATCCACGCGCAAAAGTGTGCTCTTTTGAAACGTCACGAGCTTACGTCACAGGGCACTAATGGGTAGCCTTCTGCCGAAGATCCCTTGTTTTCGCTACGGACATTTTGAGCGCGCTGATATTTTTATTTTTAGAAATTCAATAATCTTTTTGAACACTCTATGGAGGCCGGATTCATTAAAGCACAATCTAATAATCTTCCTCAAGTAACATCAATGATGGTATTCGAATATTTCCGAGAGGATGAGAGGTTTAATGTTCCAGAAACACGAGGAGTTAAATGCGAGGAGGTAAGCCTTACGTTTCGCCTTCGAAGCCAACTGAACGTCCTTCGGCTTCTCCCACGGAGGAAGAGCGCATGACGTCACTTCCTGTGCCATTTGACGTTACAACGCTTGAAAGTTAAAAATTAATTTAAAAAAAAACTACTTATCGTATCGCAAAATTTTTTTTACCTATGATGTTCATACATGTTACTCTATCATATAAAAATAAAATTGAAAAATTGAAAACTTCCCTATTGTTCCAAGAACCCACAACCCTACTAAAGCAGTTATCACAATTCAAACAAAATTTGAATGGATTACTAATTAAATGAGTTGAAATGGCTAGATTTTAAACAAAAAATACTTTTCAGGTTAGAAGAAAAAATTTATATGCTCTAAATATCATACTATGATAAGAGACTTATTAAATCTACATTCATTAAAACTTCTGATGAAATTTAATGCATTCTTTTTGCTGAACATATCAAAATTTTTAAAAAATCTAAAGATTTACCCATAAAAGTATTGTTTAAAAAAAAATCACATTTAGAGATAAGTTTTTTCAGATATAAAACTGTAAGATTCAGAGAATTAGTTTGTTAGTATAATTAATAAAGAAAATAGAGACATTTTAATGGACCTTAAAAAAGCGTTATATAGTGACTAAATGTACTCTTAATTCTATGAAACCTCTTTTAATGGCATTAAAAAAATACTAGTCAACATGTATAGATTTAAACAACAAAAGCAAATTTAAACATACTAAAAGCATGGAGTTTTGTAAGTACATAATTATTAATCTTGTTTCTATTATAGGAAATGGTTTATTAGGTATCCAAAGCACATTTGCTTTACTTGTAATCAAAACAAATGCATCTTTGAACTCAAATTTTATCAGACTGCTGAGCAAACTGTATGCAGGGTGTCTACTTTTTGGGAAGTACAGCCATTTCAAAAATCTGTTGAAGGAAATATTTATGTGTTGAGAACTCTGAAAAATAAGAAAACCAAATCAATTTAATAACATTTACAGAAAATATCATGCATCAGAAAATAATACATTAAAATCCTGCAACAAATACCAATACAATGAAATAAATTTTGAGCCCCAATTTAATTCCCATCACATTGCTTGAACTCCATTATAATGAAATTCCCCTTACAACGAACAAAATTTATTCTCCCTTGAAGTTCGTTGTAACAGGATTTCGTTGTATTTTACGATGAAACAGAGAAATAAGTTACTGTACTAGATTTTAATGAAAAAAAGTTCTCTTTTTTAGCATATTTTACTCTGAATTTTTCTCAAACACAAGATAAATGAAAACATAAAAATTCTTTTTATCATCCTTTTTAAAAATCATTAAAATATAGCTGTACCAAATTTCATTATGAGTTGCTTAATAAGACTATATTCTACCGATGAAGGATAGTAATTGAATGCCTCCATTGCTAAATTGATAAACTCCACTTTTTAAAAAAATCCTCATTTCTGCTTTAATAGTGCTTTATCAATGCTTAGCATGTGAATTCATATTTTTGGTTCAGTACATTACTGACCATGTGATGGCAAAAAAATGTAACGGGTATTCACTCCTACGGATAACACTATCTTCTTCATAACTTCACTTTTTGTTTAATGGAATTGATCGATTTGGCAAGTCCAATTACAACAAATAAAGAGCTATGATTGCAACTTTGTAAAATCATCATCATCTTTTTCATTCATGATCTGCATCAAATGATATCTGATGCCTTAAGTAAAATGCAAATGGAGAGTCTTTTTTCTTATAATTCATTCAAAATGGTCGAAAAATGGCAGGAAACTCAATTGGACATTCTTGCGACCGTTATAAAACTGGTAAAGTAGAACACTTTTTTAGTAGAATTTAGTAAATTGTAAGTTGGCATTGGCATAGCAACTATAACAGAAAAAAAAAGAAAAAACTATTGGTTAAATAAGGAAAAGTAGCAGAAAGATTTAACAACTCATTGTGTATCACCCATAAGAAGGTGACAGACAATTGTGTGCAGTGGGTTCCAAGATAATGCAGTCAACATATAAATGTCCTTCAAAAAATGCAAAAATCAACCACCATAATGACTTTTTTCTTCTCTCAATGTGAAGAAAAACTCTTGTACAAAAGTTAACTTTAGATCAGAACTGGCAGAAAAAGCTGCAAATGTAATTCAATAGCACTTATCAAAAAATGGTTTCAATTTAAAAAAAATCAATAGTTTCAAAATCGAAAACTGGAATGTAGTTGTGACAAATGTATTTGCATTGGAAGTTTGTGAGATTTTACTGAAAATTGCTTTTATTACTTTTTTGAAGTTTGTGACATGCATTGATATGAAGTACACATATGCACATACATTAAATGAAGACATTAAAAAAAAATTACTTAAACATTTCTCCTAAATGATAGTATTGTTCTTACAATTCTGCTCTGCGCAAGGTTCCCATTAGAGGAAAAAATGTTGGTAAGAAAATCTCACCCTCTGTTGAAATTAGAGTGAGATTTTTTAAAAATGAGAGGTATCTTTTATTCAATTGAACAGACGTGACAAACACGCAAGAAAATATTTTTAGAGTGAGATTTTTTTTTAAAAAGTGCGTGATTCTATCGGTCTCACGCTCCTTGTCCAGTGCATACATTTGCACCATAAGTGAGAAAAGTAGCAAATAATTACTTAAATGTACAAGGACAGTAAATTATCCTACAGGCTTTCAGTATCAGAGTTCGTTTTCATGTGGGATACTGAACATAAAAAAAATATTCAATGACCAAAAACTTCATATACCTTAATGTGACAAAGCACACCAACAAACATAAAATTACACTCATGTTTGTTAAAATTGCAACAACATGAAGGACTCACTGGAAAGAAATAAAATTTATTGCATATATTACTCATAGTGCTACAAATAAACGATCAAAACTACAGATCAATGAAATAAAAATAACAGGTGTGAATCAATATTCAATGTAGCTACCACGCAAAGGTGGGAGAGCCTGTAAACATTTTGGCATCAAATCATAGAGGTGCTGAATGTCACATGTGGGAATAGCATCCCACATTGCTTCAATCTGAAGCCAAACTTCATCCGTACACATTGCCAGACGAGACATATTGGCGATTCTCCGACCAATGCAATTTGAGACTTGCTCGATGGGCGTCATATCAGGAGAATTCAAAGGACTAGGAAGTAGCGTAAACTGTTGCCCATCGAAGAATACTTGTACGTTACGTGCAGCATGTGCATTGCCCTGCTGAAACACTCCACCAGGTATGCTCTGAAGAAAGGGTAGTACCTCTGGCGTTACAGCATCCCTGAAGTAGCACTCGCTATTAAGGTTACCCGTAATTCGGAGTAGATGGGACTGCCCCTTGATATTCAATAGTGCTCCAGACCAAGACACCAGGCTGGTATAACATTGGATTACACACTCTGGGAAATGACGTTTCCATGTGTAATGCCCGACGCCTACACTTCCATCGTTATAGTGCAGATTAAATCTGGATTCATTTGAGAAGAAGACCTGTTGCCAGTCCGCATGCCATTGGGCGTTTTGGCCGACCTATTGAAGCTGGAATAAACAATGGTTGAGGGTGAAGAGAATTTCCATCAAGGATTCCCTCTATAGGGAATCCTTGCATGCAGACCCTGGTGCAGCAGACGTTGATGAACCGTGGATGCAGCTAGTGTGACATCTGTAGCCATATTCCAACGTTGTGCTAGGATATTAAAGGAAGCTATATGAGCCATCACAGCTAAGTGGGTGAGATGTTGATAATCCCATAGCATCGTTCAGTTTTGTGGGCTGGCGAGAGCTCTTTGGCTAATTTCATCATTCTCTGTCCATCTTTTACAAATACTAATCACAGTTGAGGCATTAAGCCCCATCCCTACTAGCAAAATTTCTTGCATCAACCTTGACAGATCTTAATATCATACTGACGGCGTCAATATTGACGTGTTTCATACTGCATAAAGCTTGCATAAAGATTAAAAAACAATATTACAAAAACAACACATATGCAACATTGCATTCATCTTAAAATATCAATATTGATATCACCTTACAATAACAACATTGCATACATGTTGACGCTGTCAAGATGATATTGATTTCATGCTGTCGCCGTCAAGGTAATTAGTACACAATAGAACAGGTGGACCTTCGTTGATACTTGCGCATTCGCACAGTTCTTTCTACCCAGCATCCCTCGCATTGCTAGCACATCTTCGACCTACGATTCAGTCGGTTCAGAGGAGCTGCACGTGACGTTGGCGTTGTGTTCTTTAGGCTTCGTTAAGTTCGTTGCTTAGTTATTAGTGTGGAATAGTATTGTTTTAGGAATTACTTATGAATGACTGATATTTGCATTTGTTTATTAATATAGTACTAAACAAGTCATATCGCAGACGATGTGCGATCAATGTTAGAAATGGCCGAAAATAACTTTTTTCGTCCCTAGACTACAAAAGAAAGGACATCAAGCCCAGAATTTCGTATTATCACTTCAATCTCACGAGTTAGATTAATTTTATTCAATGGTTATTTATATTATTCTTTAAGATAAATTCATATGTTTTGTCCATGGGATATTTTCAATGCTGACATCCATTTGAAAATGTACTTTATTGTATTTATTTATTAATTATTTTGCTATCTTTACTCTTAAATGTGCTATAAAACCTTCCATAATTATTCCTAACTAGACATTTTATGTCTTTATAGTACATTTAGAAGCATGAATTTAAAAAATAAGTCAAGTATTACGCAAAACGAAGAAAGTTTCATTTTTTAAATTAAATTGCGAGTACTATTAATATCTTTATATGAATTTCTGATCAGATGTCAGCTTTAGGAAAATATTCTTAGCCTAGAAAACTATCTTGAAGAATAACAGAAATAATTAAAGAATGAAATTGAATTCTCGAGTTTAAAGTGAAAATAATACAAATAAATAAATGGATAAAACACCTTGCAAACGTGCTGATTTCGTACTGTCATGTCAATGTATCCGGACATTTTCCTGTCATATCAATACGTATGCAATATTACAAAAGCAAGATCATCTTGCCTAGACCTTGATTTCATGCTGTCATGACAACATCTTGATGTTATCCTGTCATATCAATATGTATGCAATATTACAAAAGCAGCATACCTTGTTATTTTCCTGATATTATGCTGCATACACCTTGTCAGTCAATATTGTGGCAGCCTGCTGACAGCATAAATGGAGTAACATAACAATATTGGGGCAGCATTAATGCAAGATGATTTTTCTTGCATGTCAACCTTTATGCAATGCTGAGGCAAGATATTTTGCTTACTGGGATGCGGACACTGATTTCTCTATACGTAAGATCACCCTCATGTATGCCAATCATGTGGCCCTATTCGAGCTCCGTTGTTGGTTCAAATGCGCTCTGAGTTTCAGACGAAACATAATGAGTACTAGAGAAACATCTACTATCGGCAGAAGATCATATACTGATTTCAAAAAACCTTAACAGGCCTTTATATACCGAGTCTACGCCACAGTTCAGAGGGCGATTCTCGGTCCATGCATTCACGAGGTTTTTGTAATTTCAATCATTTGCATATCTTATCCTGCTATATATTTCATGTGAATTTCGATGCTTTTGCATAATTCCTTCTTGGTGTTGCAATTTTCATAAACACGAGTGTATACACATGTAGGCTGTAGGGCCTATACTGATAACATTTTAAGGAAAAATCATAGCTAAAAAACATTTAGTAGCTTTGTGAAGTTCATACAATTTTATAAAACTTAAGATCATTTGCATCTTTTATTGCACAGCTTATCAATTTAATGATACTTCAAAAATAATATTGCTTAGTAATATTTTGCAATTTTTATGTTAAGTTTCTATTTGAGAACATGCTAATTTATTATTAAGTAAAAAACTGTGCATATAAAAGGGATAAAATTGAAAAATTCATTTTTAAAAACTTGAAAATTATCCTGAAACCAAACACATCACTAAGTCTCTAAACTTATATACAAAATGTGAAATTGACATCAAAAGTTCTTTTAAAGCAATAATTTACTAAATTTAATCAAAAAAAAATTTGGTAACACTTACTTTTAAATTTTTGTTTACTTGACAATGTAAAATAGACTCCAGCAAGCATAGAGTTTCAAGTTCAACTTCTGATTTAAATGTATAGTATAAGAATTTGGATATTTTGGAATTCCCAGTTAGAATATGCCATGCTATAAATTGTGGGGGGAAAATGGATTTTCAACTTAAAGAGTTTTACAAATATATTTTAAAATCACAATAAAATATTTTCTGCAATAGTGAAAAAATAAAATTTTAAGTCTAGACTTCATCCTCATTCACCCATACCTCCTGTTCTATAAAACACAGTCTGATCTATTTCAGTCCCAAATCTATAAATTTTGGGCCCTCGCAACAAAATCTATAAGGCCTATCTCCAGGCCAGCAGTGTATATTTGCAACATTAATAAGTCTTACGGCTGTAGTTTTTTTTTCAATTTATTGGGTTGTTGGGCCCTTTAACAACATGTTCCCCCAACCCCCTCCCGCAGAGCGGATTTTATAGAAAATCACAGAGTAAAAAAGTCCATCGAATGAGATAAACAACTATTTATTAGGTCTGGGCAATATCAGCATTTTAATGGGAATAGTATATTTGCTTTCCAGGTATCCTTAATTTTTATCTATCAATATATTTTAATTAGTTTGTTGTAAAGACATTTCCACTTATATTCTGAAGTGGGTAGCCAACAGTATGTATTGAGTTGCACTGGGTGGCCATTACCATCCTGTATTCTATCTATGTGTGATTAAAAGAAAACTAGTATGTTGTGGCCATCACGAAAATTTCTTCTATACATCTTTCTTATAATTTTGATCCCTCCCCACGCTTGATGAGGAAGCAATATTCCGAACAAAAACAAAATTACACACGCCAAACTTAGCGACCATCTGAATTCCCAATTTATCTCAAAAGCAAAGAATGAAAATCGAAAAATGCCTTACTTAAAATAATTACAAATATTTATTTGTTAAAAAACACAAGATGGCAACAGTTAAAAAGTTTAAATCATCGTGATTTTCTGGTCATTTTCCAACAATCAAAATCACGCAAAATACGCAGACGACAGTCTATTATGATTTATCTTTCTTATTGTTGTAATTATAAAGCTATTTTAATTCACAAAAATAAATAAATAAATCAGCCCCCCATGGAGCGATTGGCGCCAAAATTGAACCAACGTCTGTTTACTTATGAATTCACGTTTATTCCAAATTTTATCAAAAACGTAGCATTACTTCTTGAGATACGGCACTCACAATGGAAAAAAAGAACCTTCGATCACGCCACCCCCCTTTTCAGCTGCTGACACCAAAATAGAATCAGCTCTTATACCCTCTAAGGGCTGCTTATCGAAAAAATTTTGTTTAATTCCGTTCATTATTTCTTGAGATACAGCAATCACAATTGACGACAAAAAAAAGTTCTATAGCTCAACCCCTGTTTGAGCTATTGACACCAAAATTGAATCAGCACCTGTACCTGTTAAGGGCAACGTATGGACCAAATTTTGTTTGATTCCGCCAGTTACTTCCTGGGAAATAGCAGGCACACATTACTCAAGAAACGTCCCATTGCTTCACCCCCCTTGGAGGAATTTGCCTCAAAAACCAATGGGCACAAGCACACATAAGGGCACATATGTGTAAGAAATTTCGTTCAATTTTGTGCTGTAATTATTGCTGTAGAGCGGTCACAAAAAACTGGTCGCACACATATGTGACACACACACAGACATTTTCCAAAAATGGTCGAAATGGACTCGGCACACCTCAAAACGTTCAAATAATTCCTATTTCAAAAATTTGATGAATCCAATACTTTCTTCTATATATTAGATATAGAAGAAAGTAAAAAAACTAATACCACATACATTTTTTGTGCTAGATGTTTCCAAATAAGTTGCTAATACACTTTCACTGATACAAGGGAGTTTATGAAATTCCATACGATCCTGGCAGCGGTTAGGTAAAAGGGTATACACCCAAAATGTCGCGGCCAAAATGTCGCGGGACAAAATGTCGCGGCCAAAATGTCGCCGGTCCAAAATGTCGCCGTCCCAAAATATCGCCGTCCCAAAATGTCGCCGTCCCAAAATGTCGCCGTCCCAAAATGTCGCCGTCCCAAAATGTCGCCGTCCCAAAATGTCGCCAGTTCAAAATGTCGCTGTCCCAAAATGTCGCTGGTCCAAAATGTCGCCGGCCCAAAATGTCGCCAGTCCAAAATATCGCCGGTTCAAAATGTCGCCAGTCCAAAATGTCGCCGGTCCAAAATGTCGCCGGCCCAAAATTCGCTAGTTCAATTGGTACGAAAAATTTAAATGTACGTCGATGCTTTTCAGCATAAAAGTTGCGAAAGAATATTAATTGCCTTTCAAAGTAAGTTCCTTCAAAAATTCCAAACGTTTTCTCCTGTCTTAATTCGTAAACATCAGATTAATTCCAGAAAATTAATAGTTTTCAGAATAACATACGTTTTTCTGCATGTTTTCTACGTTTTTCTACATGTACAAAGGTAAACATGCGAAAGGCTGCTGCATCGGAATTCTCTTTCTCGTTTAATCTGATTAATAATATTTAAGATGTAACGCAAAGGATCAAGACGTAACGCAAGGATTCAGACAAAAAATTGGTATAAAGAATAGTGAGGCGCAATGTGAATATGACAAGAGAATAGGCGGTTTGTATTTTTTGGCGTAATGAAGTAAAAACAAATAACTCCTTCACTCTAGCATATTATTACGGTAGCGACAGGTCAGTCATTTAGGGGATCAGGCGGAATGATCCCCGACTTTGAATTTTTTTTTATATACAAGTGGAAGTGGTTTTTATAGCAATCCTATGAAATTTGCATTGGTTATACGCCCGTTATCCTCCCTCTCCTCTTTCACTGGAAAAATTCGAAAACACGGGCCAGGGTGGAAATTAAGCAGAAAAGTATCTTAATGAAATTTAATTTTCTCATAGATTTTTTAACATCACCCTAAGAACTGTAAAAAAAAAACCTGTACGTTTTCAGTGAGATATACGTTGGTTAAAGTAAGATCAAAACTGTTCTGAGACTTTTTCTGGAAATGAAACTGAAGAAGTTTAACAAGACTGCTCGAGACCTTCCTCTGAGAGGACATTTGTATGTCCTTTGCGACCGGGATTTGGGGACAGCAAAACAAATGTTTAACAGAGATGACAGATTATTGTCGTGGGAACTCCCATGTCTTATGAGTAAAATTCTGAAATTACGTCGAAATGTTCACTGTGAAATATTTTGAAATCAATGAAACCTGTAACTGCTAAAACAGATGTCTTTCACTCAGATTTTTGAAAAACGACTCTACGCGATGACAAATATTTTCAATTCTCAACATTCATGAAATTTATATATTCGATAGAACATCAAGGGGGACAATTTCAGAACAGCTATTTTATTAGAGGTTTTCAAGAGGATACTTTCATGCTTGCGAAGTAGCGCTTGTCAGCTGAATCACATTTTCCAATTTTAAATAGAAAAGAAAAAATTTCATAATGTAGGGTGAAATAACTGATATCAATGAGATTATTCAGATCAATTTTGACCTAGACTTATTTTTAAAATGAGTTTCAAAAAGTAATAGTTCCAGCTCAATATAGCTTGGTAATTCAGAAAGAAAAGAATATTGATAATAATAATAATAAATAAATAAGTTTTTCCCTCTCAGAAAAAATTGCTGTTTTAATTAGTGAATTTTTACTACGCAAATTGTATAAGAATGGAAACTCAGTTTTTATTTAACACTCACGCTAGTTAAAGTGCTACAAAAATGAGAGGAATACACGGCTAATTTAGATTTTATTGATATCTTGCTCAACCTCTAATATTTAAATTCAGTATATTTTTCATTGTTTATTTGATTACACTGACTCACGTAAACGATTGCGAAACTCAACTTAGAACGAAAATAAGGTTTGTTTTCGTTTGATTTCACTTGCATACTACATTTTTGTATGAATTCTCGCATTACTTCTTGAGATATAACAGTCACATAAAACGATAAAAAATATTCGGTGATCCATCCTTTTGGGATGACTAAAGCCAAAAATAAATGAGCAACTCTTTAAGATGTACCTGTATCTCCCTTTAAGATATACCTGTAGACCAAATTTTGTCTTAACCCCTGTACAGTAGACCCTCGTTTTACGCGGGTGTAATGTTCCACGGAAATGCTGCGTAAATCAAAACCGCGTAAATTGAGACCTAATATTAGTGTCAAAATAGGGATTAGGTTCCGTAGATAAAAAATACTTCATTCTAGTGATGACTAATTGTATAATAAGTTTAATGTGTACTTATATCGATTTTTATGCATAATATGCATAAAGAAAACAAACTAATTTCGTGTTCTGTTTATGAAGAAGAGCTGGCTATAATAGTCTTTTGGTAGTCATTAAGAATTTTTCCTCTAATTCTTTGCGGAACATTAACGCATCCATGATCACTTGCGTCATTTCCTTGATAAAATCTTCCTTTACTAACAAATCAGAAAAAAAGATCATTTCTATTGTCTACGAATGGTTCAAAATCTTCAATGTGAGCGTTTTTGGTTGTGTGTCACCGGAGTCGGTATCCTCGTTGGTTTTGACCTCCTTTGTCACTCCTAAAAGCTCTTCTTCCAGTGAGTTCTAAACTGTGTGAGTTTAATCACTTTACTTCTGATGGAAAAAGCTCTGGAACCAATCGCATAAAATGTCTCCAAGGACCCAAGTTCGATTATTAGCACGCCAAAATGCGTTAGTTACGAGTAATCTGCAATCTATAGCGGCTTGGGTTTTGAAAGAGAGGAAAATGTTACCTGTTTGCATTGCCGCATCAGCGTAAAACCGAAACTCATCTGCTTAAATAAAATAAAGGTGTCAAATCTTCAACCGCGTATAATCGAAACCGTGTAAAATAAACCCGCTGAAAACGAGGGTCTACTGTATTACTTTTTGAGACATATCAGTCACAGATAATAAAAAAGAAAGGAAAGAAAACATTCGATTGCTCCACCCTCTGGTGTTATTGGCCCCAAAATCTGTCCCCCTGCTGCTTCCTAACATTTTATTTGATTCCGTTCATCATTTTTTGAGCAATGACAGTCACGCATATCGATGAAAACGTTCAGTTACTCCACTATCTTGAACGAATTGACGCAAAGAAACCACGCAGCCCTAAATCATATATGGGTACTTGCGGGTATCGTTCGAATTCTTACTACAGGTTTTGACGTAGAATGGCCCCAAAAAATCGGTCATACAAACGCACACTATTCTTGAAGAAAAGTTTAAAATAATTTATCGAACGTCAGAACTGAACGCCGTCAGAACGTTTTACAGTTGGTAGATAGCGAGTCACAAGAAATAAGCTAACGTAACGCTTGTATTCTATCTGCTTGCTGAAAAACAGCCGAGAGTTGCGCATCAAAACGGAATAATCTTTTTAGAATTTATCAAGAAACTCAGTTAGTCCAGTCACATTTTTAACGGAGACATTCATTAAAGGCAGTAATTATTTATTCTGCAAATTTAGTGTTAAACAGCATTTTTGTACATTTGCATTTTTCTTACCAACTGAATGAGCGAATTTTGGATCTACGACATTTTGGACAGGCGACATTTTGGCCCGGCAACATTTTGGATCGGCGACATTTTGGATCGGCGACATTTTGGCCCGGCGACATTTTGAACAGGCGACATTTTGAACCGGCGACATTTTGGGCCGACGACATTTTGGACAGGCGACATTTTGGACCGGCGACATTTTGGACCGGCGACATTTTGGACCGGCGACATTTCGGCCCGGCGACGTTTTGGGCCGGCGACATTTCGGCCCAGCGACATTTCGGCCCGGCGACATTTTGGCCTGGCAACATTTTGGACAAGCGACATTTTGGACCGGCGACATTTTGGCCGCGACATTTTGTCCCGCGACATTTCGGTGGCGACATTTTGACCCTAAACCAGGTAAAAGAAAGGTAATTATAATTTTCATACAAGAAGATATTGGCAATTAAGAAAACTGTTTATGTTTCTAGAAAAAAACAGATACCAATTTCGTTATTTGATATAAGGAAGCACTAAAGCGAAAGTAAGTGCTGCTGTGTAATCAAGTGATTGTGTTGGTATTAAGCAGGGATGTGCCATCTGCGCCAATCGCCGATCCTGCGCCAAACTGCTACAAAAGACCGCGAAATGCACTTTTCTGCGTGAAAACCGAACAAACTAGCGCCAAAAGTGCGATTTTGCATTTATTAATGCATTTTCTTCATCATATTTGACAGTCTTTGCAAATTGGCATAAAGTTTATGCATTTTGGAGCGGTTTTTTATGATATTTTGCGTTAGTCCTGAATTTTTTTACGCATTTCAAAATCCGTTGCATCCGCTTTTGAAAAACTTGATCGTTTTAATTTACTATATGATTCTGCCACTTTGATATCAGTTATTTTGTATTGACCATTATTTTCAACCATTCCTTTTTTTGTTTTCAGTAGATGAGGACTTGTAAATTTGTCTTCTTGCCACGCCCACTCGAAAATGTCAACCCAGTTGCATCCAAATTGATTTAAGGCAATGCCATCTTTAAAAATCAATATTGTTCACCAGTTTTTATCTTGAGTTTCTTAAGATTTTGGGACAGAAAATTGATCTCTAATTTTGGTTGGAGACATTTAAGATGGTAAAAATCGGGGAATTCTAATGCTCTGGTAATGAATATGCAGACATTTCAAGTTTCTCAAATTCAGAGGCAATTTTTCCATATTTTTAGAATTTCTTAAAATTTTGGCTGTCATGTAAATTATTAAATATACACTCATCATCTAGTTCAAAAAGAATTTTTGTTATGAATGTTTTTTTCAAATGAAATTTTATTTATTTATTTTTTTATTTGCCATTATTTTTTTTCACATGTATTTTAAATTCCTTTTCTTATGACATCATTTCTCAAAATAAATTTTTTTCATTGTAATGCCATCATTAAATTTGAAAGTTTAAAATAAAAGGTTTTAATGTTGCCTTTGCAATATCTTCAGATTTATTAATCAAGTAATTCAGTACAACAAAATATACATATAGAAATATATATAAGGTCAAATAAGTAAATAATTTACACATACCAAGAAAAAATAATCGCTCTTTAAAATTAACTTGAAACTTGTTGAGGTAAAGTTTTTAAATTTAACTATTCATTTTTTTAGCCTTTTTGAGTATGTTTTTGAGTTTTATATGTATGTATTATCTTATGTGGTTTACTTTTATATATAAACTACATAAAAGCAAACAAATTTTAAAAATAGGTAAAAAAGCACTAAAACTAAAAAGTGCACTAAAGCAGCGATTTATTATGTAAAGGAACTAAATTTAAATCAGAAGAAGCATAAGAAAAAAGTAGAGTAGGACAGGACCTGTCAGTTATAAAAAATATTAGACAAGTAAAATAATAAAAAATGTGATTAAGAAAGATTCAATTGTTGTTGGAGTTAAGATGTTTTTACATCCCAAATTTTGTTTTTTATTATTTTATCATGTCACACATGTTCTGTGTGTGAGATATACAAAGTTGCTCCAAATTGATGCAAAATTTAAATTTTTGCTGCTAGAAGCTGCTCCCAATTTGCAATTTTACTGCTCCAGGCTGCTCCAAATTCACCATTTTACTGCTCCCAAGATTGCTCCAAAAGCGAGTTTTGGTTGGCACATCCCTGTATTAAGAGTGTAATAGTAGTTGATTAATGCTGAGTTGTTTATTACAAGTTGAATGGATTTGGTGTTTTAAATTTAGATTGTTCATCTTGAAATTAAAAAAATAATCAAATGGATTATTCTCTAAAACCACCAATTTCAACTTTGACGCTTGAAGAGAAGCTTGAAATAAAGAAACTGTAATAAGGACTATTTTATGTTGTTCAGCATTACTAACTTCATTTTACCTGTGTAAATATAATTGCAAAAACTTTACACAGCGGGCCCACCAGCTAAATTAAGGCATGAGCTGCCACTGTTATGTTGGTACTTGTGATTTACCATTTTAAATGGTATATAGGGATTAGGGATTGCAATACTGGACCAAAAATGCAATACTGGAGTTCGGTATTTTTAAAATGTGATACCGGAATACCGGTATTTGAAATTTCTCAAGAAATACTTGAAAACATTGTTTATAATTTTTTAGAAAATTGTATTATTTATGAAAACACATTGTGAACAAATATAAAATCAAGGAACAAATGTCGTATTAAAAAAATCAATAACAGTAAAAAACGTAATGCATCTATTGAATTGTCTCTGTGCATAACTTTCCTGTAGTTGAAAATATTCTTTCTGGATTCACATAGGTCGTGATACTGTTAACAATGCGTGATACACATACTCTAATGGTCTCTGGAAGTCCATCTTCAAATAGTTCGGTCTGTCGCGTGTTATTTTTGAAAAATCCCTTTTGCGTGTATGTTTTTTTTTTTTTTTGTATTGTGCGATACAATATTGCTTGTTATTATAATATATAAACAATAATTGTGCATTATTACGATAAACTTGACTAAATTCAATATTGTTAGTTTTTCTTATTCGTTTTAGAGTTCTTTTCAAAATTCTTGATAATTACAATTTTGTTAATACGTGAAAATATGTTTCAAATGACTATGATTTACCTCGAAGCAAATTTTCAAGGCACTATATAATTTCGAAATATTATCTAGCCAAGTATAAAGCGAAACATGACAACAAACCAATAACAATGGCAACAAACTACTATTTATATATTCAGTAAATTACCCCCCATTAGCCAGGGCTAAAGCAGAAATATATGAAATACACCGCCAGCTCAGTCATTTCCAGCCGAGGACAGCAGTTTCGTGTCTATTAGCACTCATCAGCCCGGCATAGGAAAGTGACTGAGCTGGAGATGGAAAACCTCTTAAGGAAGCCAAGAGTGCCAAACAAACTGGTAGCCAATACAGAATTAGCTACCAGTCCTCGACTGGAACAAAGCTGCAGTCCTCGGCTGGAAGTGACTGAGCTGGCAGTATATTTCATGTATAACTACTATTTGTTTATTATTACTAACAAGAAAAGGTTTTTTGCCAAAATTCAGTACAGTTGAGACAAATTCTTAAAGAAAATATCATAAAGTATTACTGCAATTGATGGTAGGAATAAATTATTTGTAGAACAAATATATCCGTAACTTAACTTGAAATTAACTTTCACAAAAAGGAAAGCGAGTGATAAGGGAAATAGAAAAAATAAAAACACGGTGCACAAAAACGCACAAAACTGCGATTCATTTCACCATTTAGCAATGAAAACCCTCATTTTGCAATATTTCCACTACTTTTGTTTAATGATATTTTAACAGTTTGTGATTTTGAAGCCAATTTTTTTCATCAATAGATTGATTTTGGTTCTGTATCATGGAAAAAGAAATGTACATTTAAAATATGAGTACCTATTTAATAAGTTAAATTAAAAATTATTTAATTAAAACTATTTATTGTTTTCAGCTAATACCGAAAATACTGGCATTTTACCTCAGCAAATATCGGTATTGCAAAATTCTCGAAATATCGATATTGGGTATACCAGTATTGCAATCCCTAATTGGGGTGATTGGTCAGAATATCTTTGAAAAAGTATCAAATATACAAAGATAAATGTCAATATTATATTTATTCCTTCATACCCATATTTATTTCTATAAAAATGTTGATATTTGATATTAGAGTTGATGTATTCATTAATCAAACTGAAAATAGGCTTGAACTACTGGAAATGAGGCTTCATTTTTCATTTTTTTCAACAATGAAATCATAATCCAGGGGTGCCTACCTGGGGGGGGGGGGAGCATGGAGCAGACTGAGCCATTGAAATTTTTAGGGGGTGTTTTGAGGGGTACATTTCTCTTTTTTTTGGAAGGGGGGGTGCCCTTGCTCTTAGGGGAGGGGTGGGCACACCTGCATAATCATCTCAAATTTATCTTTTCATCAGTGATATAAGATGATATTAAATATTCATATCATTAGTTTTAAAAGTTTTAATTTCGTACTTTGCAAAAAAAAAATTTTTTTTTTAATTGTTTTTTCTAGATTTTGAAATTTTCTCAAATATTGCAAGCAACATAGTGTTGCATATCATAAGAAAGAGCAGACCGTTTAGCAGATGTTCAATTGGACACCTTGATTCATCAGCCTATAAAATGAAACCTATTTTATGACTCTATTCAATTAGGAAAGCATTTTCAGTAATTCAAACAACTTCCTTTCCTTGTTTTCTGCTCTTTCAATGAATTATACAGCCCTATAAATCAAGAGCGAATGCACATATCTTAATAAAATTACACATTATACCAATAAAGTATCTGGGCTAAATTCCAAGAAAATCTGAGACAGTGAAGATACTTTTGTGTTGAATTTGCACAGAATCACCCAACAATATTTAATTGTACGTTTCTAATTTTAAATGCAAAAATCTAAAAACCTCACCTCTTTGATCAGTCTCTATTTTCACTGAATGTTTTAAATACCTCAGGCTTGAAACCATTTCTTTAGCACTTAACGTAGATGAAGAACACAATCCTATAACTAACATATTTCTTAAATGAGCAAATATATTTTTTGTTTTTAAAACTTCAGATGATAAAGGGTACACTTACTATGCATAAGAAGCTTAATGTCAAGCATCACATCACTTGGATTTATCCTTTCATAACACCAAAGTAAACAATCCAGCCCAGTGCAAAGCATTTCATCTGAAAAAAGTACATAAGTATTACTAATTATTTTACTGAGGCAATAGCCTTTTCCTGGATATAACAACCAAATAATGTTGAAAAGTTATATTTAAGAGAAAGGATTAAGAGAGAACAGAGGCAGGAAATAGGTAATTCTTAAGTGAACCAGCAAACCTTCCAAAGCATGTCCCAACAGTAAGGGTATATTTAACACATTTTTAGTTGGAAAATATGTAATAATTTTGTCAGATACTGCTCAAATAAAGTGGAGTATTGAAGTGGTAAAAATTTTGGGCCCTCAAACATTAGTTAGAAATAGAAGTTGTAAATATATATAAATGTACAAATTATAAACTATTAACAAAAGATGAAAGCAATGAAAATTTTTATACAGTTGTACACTAAATAATTTCTATAAAAGGATTTTATATGAATTTCATCTCCTTTCTTACTTACAAAATCATCAAGCATTTTTTCAGTGTCAGTGCAGCTTAAAATTTCCTGCTCTGTATGCAAAATAGAAAAGTTATTGTGTCTTGCTCGAGAACCATCCTTTAAGGGGTCAGGAAATGTCAATTGCTTTCCTCTCTTCCCTCGACCTTGGACAATCAATGTTTTTACATGTAAGTGGGTGTAGAGCTTGCTTTCTTTTGGTATAATTTTCATTAAGTACATATTTTTTGCCCTCCCCCCCCCCCCCTCCCCTTGAAAAATTGTAAGCAACGAGACTGTCTTTCTCCCATTTTATTTTGTGAATAATTTTGGACTCTTTCTCATTTTTAATTCTGCTGTGCCTAATTCACAGTATTTCAGTGTACATTTTTTGAAAAATGAAGTAATGTCCATTTATGAAATATTTCTGATAGTTTTGGACAGTTGATCTAAAAAAATGTAGACAAATTTCCATTTTAAAATTGTTTTTATTAAGGAAAAATATTCCAAGAACGATACATTTTAAATTATTAAAAAAGCTTCCAACCTTATATTTTATGATCCGTGAATGAACTAGGCGACAAGTGTGCATAACCCCCATTAAATTCTGTTTGTAACATTCAATTACAACGTATTTGTGCTTTAGACGCTAGTAGAGCACCGAGGCCCCATTACAATGGGGCACCACGCGAGTGGCGGATACAAGGGGAGATCATGGAGACCCTAAACTGTCAACAATGCTATCAGTCCACATTGTGTTCAAGCATTTGATGAATAAAGTAAACAATTTCAGTAATCTTTTCAATTCATTAATTGTATATAAAAAAATATTTGAAATATTGCTCTTTGTTTCGTTACTTAATTAGTAACTTTAATGACCTACTAAGTGATTTATTCCTGCCCAATTTGGTGCTTTTTATTGACCTCCCAAGCAGTTTTGGAAATTTTTTGTACCAAAGCCGTAAGTTCATCCATGAAGGGGGGGGGGCATTCTTCAGTATACCCCCGCCCTAAAATGATAGTTTGTATACGCCCCTGCACCACGTTTCTATTTTATTCCACTTACCATCAGATTTGCCACCAACTTTTGCTTTGTTAGAAAACACAAACATGGAGATTAATGTCTGTTTTTGAAAGCTGCACCCAGCACTTGCGAATGATTCTATGCTAAAAAGGGGGAGATAGGTTGAGGAGGAGAACTTCTTGCAAGAGCACATGGCTACTATATGAAAAGAACTATGAACAATCAAAAAATGAAAAAAAGGGGGGGGGGAGACTCTTGTGTGTGCCACTGATCTTCTAGTTTCAGTTAAGTAAAATAAAAGAAAAACTCAAAGAATTCCCAAGAAAACTACTTTGAGCAATGGGCTCAAAGTAAAATCTCAAAATTAGAAGAAGATAGATGGTATTAAATATTTGAAAACTAACAAGTTTTTTTTTTTTTTTTGCTTGCTAAATAGTGACTATTGTAGTGAATTATTAAATTTAGAAAATTGTTTAAAGTACAACTTAGAAACTTTTAAATTGCATTAATCTACTGCTCAGTGAAATGTCTGGACTCACCATCGGATATTTTTTCCTTTCTCATTATGCATAGTTTTACTAAGCCAACTTGAATGTGCTGAATTAAAAAAGCAAACATATCTTGAAAGTTTATCATAAGAACTTTATTTTCATGCTTCGGAAGCTAAAAGACAAAATTTCATTGATTACTTTAATTATTTTAAAAAAATAAATAAATAAAAATTGAAAATATATGTATATATATAAAACTTTTGCATTTTTAAGTTTTTTTTTAAAGTATTATTTCAAAAACAAGCAACTGAAGTCTTTTTACAAGGAACAATTTAATTAGTATTTTTGACAAAGGTTTACAACACATTTGAAAGTTAAAAGAACTTAAATTTTAAGTCATATAAGTTTGCAAATAATGACTGCATAAGATCAAAAATATTTTCAGAAAAAAGAGTTGACTGATGATGAGATGTTTTACTAAGAAGTTTGCATTCAGGTCTAAGTACAGAACTAAAAGTGGATGATTAAAGGATCAAAATGTGTCATTTATCAGTCAACTCTTCTGTTTTTGACTGAAAAAATATGTTTTAGTCTTTTTCATGCATTCGTTTTTAAACTTGTTCCTCTGTTTTAGATGCTTGTACAAGGAGATGAAACAAGAATTATCCAAAACCACTCCAAACACACATTAATCTACAATTGATCTTAATTTCAGATAAACAAATAATTGTATAATAGAATACTTTAATACACACAAGTTTAGAGAATACTGTGCTTATAACTTTAAAAAAAAGTAGTTACACAGGTTCTGGGCCCAGCTAGGACCAGTCTGGCTGGGCCCAGAGCCTACTGCTGGTCATCACATTTGTATTTATTTCTTTATCTTTTTAAACATGGAGCAATTATCAACCCAAAAGTAATTTTGATTCAATACTTTCATTTGATATTTGTGGCTTCGATAACTTCCAATCGTCTTTCACCAATGTCTTAGGTAAGTGAATGTGGATACTCACTGGTTAATGTTGACATTTACCAGATTAAGGACTTTTACAAGTAACATATGTAAGCTTTGGAGATTTTTTTTTTGTAACTTTGCATACGTTATATGAAGTAGTGAGAAGCAAAGATATGTAAGTGGACATTTTCAAGTTTCGAGTAAATCAACTTTAAAGATAACATCCTACGTAGGCTTTCGTTGATTTCTTTTTTCTAAATCACGTTGTACAGCAGCACCTACCAGGGCTACTAGTACTATCTCTTGCCCCAAGACAGAGGGGGGGTTCCCCTACCATTTGTACTAATTATCTCCAAATTTTTAATTTTGCCACTTGCATCCCTTTGCTTCTCACTGCCTCATATGACATTTACTTCATCTATCCCTTAATATGAAATATACTTACGCTAAATTCAAACACTTGTTGAAGGAATGAGAAAACATTTTTTGCTTTCATTTCTGAATCAAAATCAAATAAACTCTGAAAAAAGAAAAAAAAATGCATTGAAAATAAATGACAAAACAAAAAACAAATTTCAAAAACATTTAACTGAAAGTTCAATAAATAAAGTGCTTATTTGTTTCTTTTGAGGCTATTATAGGCTAATTGAAATGAAGTGTAGATAGCGTTTACATTGACTTACAAAAAGCTCTCAATAAAATCGTACCTTGCTCTACTAAGCAAACTGTCTCGTATTGGAATAAGGGTAAACTTTAAACTGGATTAGAAACTGGCTTACTGGGAGAAAATGAAGAGTAGTGGCTAAATATTTTTTTTTTCAATGGTCTGATGTTTTAGGTGGGAATCCACAAGCTTCAGTTTTAGGGCAATAGTTGCTTATTATTTTCATCAATGATATAAGTGAAAGACTTTATGGGAACATTAATATTTTTGTCGATGATCACAAAGTTATAGGGGTTTTTAAGAGCGAAGAACAAGTGTAAAAGCTGCAAGAGGATTTAGATCAAATGCCTTAGAGGGCATGTAAGTGGGGTATGTCATTCAATGTTGAAAAATGTCAAGTGCTTCATCTAGGACATGCAAATAAGCAGGTAAGCTATTATTTACAGGAATCTACAGGGCATAAAACTGGTCAGTTAGTATTTTAAAAATTGGTCAGTATTTACAGAATTTAGTCAGTAAAGTCAGTTTTTTTTTTTTGCAAATTTACTAAATAATTAATTTTAAGATAATATTCACTGTCAATTTTGTTTTCATTTTCTGATAACTTTTAAAAAATGCCGAAAAAGCAATCAATTGTTAATATAGCAGCCCAATTTCGGCAGCCTGATAGTCTGTTTTACTTGATAAAAATCTTTGCTATTCTTTTATTAAATTGGAGTGATTTAGTTTTATGGAAAACCCAGCCCCCCCCCCCCCCCCTTGATATTGGGAATATTCTTTGAAACATTTTCCTGTTTTTGCTCAAAGTACAAGGTAAGATGAAGATTTTTTCGGACAAAAAGGTAGGGAAGGTGGGGCACCTTGGTACACTTTTTAGATAACGATTTTCAGAAATTTTATTTTCAAACCAATTTTCACCAAACTTAGCTGAACATGCAAATTAGACATATTTGCTTCAATAAAAATTTATTTTACTCCATTATTTCATCAAATTAAATTTTCATTAAAAAAATTAAAAAGTCATTGCAATGTCCTAACCTGCCCCACTAGGTGGTGCATCTTGGGACACCAGCAATAATCCTAGTAATTGTCATCTCAAATAATTGAAATCTCATTACTAGTAACATTTTCTGCTGTTACTTTAATATTTTAATACCTAGGAAAAAAATCAATTTTCTGTAAAACAATAGTCATTTTCTCAATTTTAGTTCATTTAAACTCATTAGATTTATTAAGTGCAATGAAATAGGCTTTTTCTGTACTGTACATTGGTGGAGCAACTTGGGACAGTGTCCAAACCTGCCCCACATTGCTATTATATATCAACCTTTTAAAAGTTAGACTTCCCAGCACAATACATCTTTTAACCTTAAATTATTATGAAAGGACATGTTTTAATTCCCACATGCTATGATTGAAATTATTTTATTTCCTACTTAAATTTTTTAATAATGAAACCACCTATTAATGTAACTCCAAACCTTTCAAAACAAAGAAAATTAGATAAGTCTTTTTCTGTTCATGAGAGAAATTCCAAGGAAAGGAATATAGTTCAGATCTCCCTCGCAGAAACTGTTTGAAAGAAAAATTTCAAAAGGGCGATTTTAAACGGTCTTTGGTGACATCTGTAAGAAAATCAACATAATTATAGCACAATATATATTTGTGCTATAATTACATTGGTTTTTTCCAGTTATTTCTCAACACAGGGTTATTTCTCGATCTTTGGTGATGTTTGGAGGCCTTCCACCAGGAATTTTTCAAAATTTAAGTCTTGAAAGACGGGATTGTATGTATCTCGGTTAGTGTTAGGGAAAGGAATGGGTTCAGTGACTTTCCTGGACTGACTCCTCTGGTAATTTTGCAAGTCTGAAGTTCCAAAAGGTGCAATTTTAATCGACCTACAATGATGTTAGGAGGAGGGGTATCCGAAACATTTCCCTGGAATTATTACGAAATTGAATTTATTAAATGCAATTTTAGAGTAGATGTAGATCAGATATGTTGGAGAGGTAACAGCAAAAAAAAAAACAATCGCCCGCTCCCTGACAAATTTCTGGATCCGGCCGGGCAACATTGGGCATCAAAATTATATGAAACTGGAAGCGAATATTTTTCAGCACAAGAATAACTTGATACTTATGATGGAAAACCATGAGAAGTAACTTCTAGACTAGAGGTAATGGAAACACAATTTCATATTTTCATTTGTAACTGTTTTTCAACCTTTAAAAAAATCATAAATTAAAAAGTGTTTGTAATTATGGGACACCCTATTTTCTAGTTTCCTTAATGAATTCAACACATGGTGTTTTTTAAAATAAATCACCCTAACTTGTGTTTCTCTCTCTCACATACTTGTTATCATACACATATGTGATATAAATCAATCCATTTGTATTTTTACTGTGAATTGTGTTTTATACTTGTGTCTATATTTTGGGGACAGGGTGTAGTTTTTGTACATGAAAAAATATTTGCTTATTAGTAATTAAAACAATCTTCTAAATGTGTTCTGAGTTTTACTAAAAGATGTTTTCACTAAAAATTAACTTTATGTTTCCCAATTTCAAAAAAAAAAAAAAAAAAAAAAGTTGTTTTCTACTGAGTTTTCAAAGAGAAAAAAAGTGAATGAAAAACGGCTCCCAATTACTTAATACTATTTTAAACACAGCTGCAAAATCTTCTAATTTATTCTCCTAGTTTCAGAAAAAGTTTTATTCATTGTACAATAAATAACTTTCATAAACTAAACTTTCAGTCAAAATGTGTACCAAATTAGCTGTATGTTATGTTGCTGCATATTACAAACAAAGCTAGTATCTATTTCACTAAGTATGATACTCTTTTTTGTTATGCCAAAGTTTGTTAATTTATTAAATTTTAGTCAGTATATGGCCAGTATTTAGTCAGTATTGGTCAGTATTTTATAAATTTTGGTCAGTAAAGTCAGTATTTTTGACCCTCTAAACTGTTTTACCCCCTGAATCTATCTTAAGCAAAGAAGAAAGAGTTGTTGATCTGCGTCTCTTAATTAGTCAAGACTTGAAGTTTAATCAGCAGTGCAGTGAGGCAATTACAAAGTCAACAGAATGTTGGGTTTCAATCAATAAATCTATTTCACAAACTTCTAAGGAAGTTCTTCTACCTTCATAGTCTGGGGTTTTCCCATAGAGTATGCTCCATATATGCCGTATACTCTCAAACATTTAATATAAGTTCTGTCTATATCTTATTAGTATTAATAAACTGTTTAATTTTGTAAAAATGTTAACTAACAAAGTCATTTGTTACTTTGGCAAGAAAAATATTATTCAATAACAAATAATTTTATAAAAATTAAATTAAAACTATGTAAATATTTAAGCAGTAAGTTACTGCCCTTAAGCCAGTGCTGAAGAATTTACCATAGCTATTCAATAAAGAAAAATTAAACTTACATTTTTTATTTAAAAGGGACCAAAAACAATTTATTTAAAAGTTTAATATGAACGAATCACAGTAACAATGGTTTGCTTTCTGATTGGAACTAAATGGGGAAATTTAGTTTTGTTGCAAAATAAACCTCGAATTATCCGGCATATCGGCTAATGTGGGATAATATGTATATGATCACATACACATATTGTGCACAACAGATTACTGGGAGTATTCCCTCAGAAAAATTGGTGGGAACACCACTGTTTATAGTAAGACCTCATTTGGAATATACTGTTCAGTTTTGGTCTCCTTTAGAGAGATATCAATTCATTGGAAAGGGTTGGACAGAGGGTTACGAGGTTAATAAATTGACTTTTTAATTTAAATTATGATTCCAGGCTCATACCCTTGAGCAAAGGAGAGTAAGAGAGGACATGATCCAGTTATTTAAGTTTATTAAAATGGGGATGTTTATGGGTTGAATTTCTGCACAGATGACAAAAGAAGGGTCATTGTTTTAAGCTTTCAAATCAAAAGCTAATCTTGAAATCAGGAAAAATAACTTCTTCAACAGGGTTGCAGGCAAGGGCGCCCATATGCAAAATTTTAAGGGGGGAGGGCTCAGATATTTTCCCCATATTTTAGCAGAATATTTTCCCCATAGAAACTAATTTCAGTACAGATTATAGTTAATAAAGTTTGACATTTTTAATTAATTATTCATTAATAGCTGGAGAAGAAATGTTTTTACATTTTTGCAAAAAAAAGTACTGAAAGCAAGGAAGTTCTAATTTCTAAGGGGGGGGGGGCTTGAGCCCCCCCCCCTGCTCCCCTATATGGGCGCCCTTGGTTGCAGGCATTTGGAGTAGTTTACCAGAAGCAGCTGTTACTTACAACAGAGTGAATAGAGTTAATAGGTCTTGATCCAAATTTGGGGATTGATAAATTGAACTAAGACAGGCCTAGTTGGGCTCAGAACCTGTTGCTGGTCGACACATTTATATTTGTAGTTGTGTAATGATAACAATACTGGCAGTTGAAACATTCCATACTTACATTTGATAGCAAATTTTCAAATAGCTTATGGGATAACAACTTTTGTAGATTTAAAATTCGAGCAAGTATTCAATCAAATTAACAAAAATAAATGAAAAAATAGGTTTTTTAAAACATAGAATTTAGGAACCTTTTTATAATGGAAGTAAATAAAATGCTTAAACAGTACATGTGAAAGATTGAAAGTTCTAAGATTATAATTTTTTTTTATAGAAGTTCTTTTTAAACAATGAAACTATTGCTTTTATTACCAATAGAATTATTGTTTTCATTACCAACAAAAATATTGTATAGTTTGTGTCTGCATCAAAATCACTATCAACTAGAAAAAATAAATGAGAAAAAAAAAAGATAGTCTAATAACTTTGTTTTCATGAACGTTACTTAATTTGTAAGATGTAAAACATACATCCAAAGATCAAAGAAAACAACTGAAAAACAAGAAGAAAAATTTTGGCAGGTTGTTACCCAGAGATAATTAGACAGGAAAAATATTAATGGAATAAGTACTTTACTATTCCTATGACTTTCAAGGGATTGATGTCAAACAAGGTATTGTGGGAACTAGCTGACAAGCCCCTACACAACTACATGACAAGAGATTGCGCGGTGGCGCTGCCAGAGTCTATGTGGCAGCGAGAGTATCACCATAACGTGCGGGAAACAGTACAGTGCAATTGACTATGGTCAAGAGAGGGGACCAGTGTGGTTCTTGCCCTTTGAAAGACTTGGCTGAGGTTGAGCACCGTTTCAAGTACCAGAGCTAGAAGGTAGCGTGGTACCATGTGCCAGATTAGGACCGGATGCTGTGGTATCCAGAAGTAACAGGACATTCATATTCTTGTGTAAATAGATCCTCATCATCGTTAAAGAAACATTTGTAGATAAGCACCTAATAAATAATTACTCAGTTAACGTCAAAGTCAATGTGTCCCCCACAGTATAGTCGAAATTTTAACAGACAGTTTGATTACTATGTCAAAATTAATTCAACTAGGGGTTTTAAAGCAAGTATAGAAACATAATACTTGGTAGTATTTTTTTTTCTATCAATTTACAAACTAATTAGTTATGAAAAAACGTAGCTTAATTATTTTTACTACACGAGGTTTTCAAATGTTAATTTAAAATACATTTTCTTGATTAAAACATGTTCCAGAGCTTTCAGATGGGGAATATAAACAATAATTATTGAAACAAATTTTACTGGTGCATTGAAAGGTAAGTAAATACTTACCACAAATATTTGTTTTGCTAATTCATTATTTTGCAGAAGTTCAATGACAATTTTCATACTCTCATTTGAAGCATTGGAAATATCTTCAAGGCCACATTTTATCCACAAGTAAAGCTAAAATAAATTTTAGAAAATGAACTACAAATCATTTTTCTGAAAAGCAAATTAAAGAAAAAAAAATTACTTCAAAAATTTGTGTACTGGCCAATCATTTTGAACACCTCTGAGCCAATAAACATGAGTTTCCTCGTTATGTCTGTCTGCACATACATATGTGTGCATGACCCAAAAATGGTATGCCATATACGATTGAAATTTCATGTGTAATGGGGTGGGGGGTGGGGGGGTAATTTCATGGTGTACCATAAAATAATAAACATGCAAAATATAACATTGAAAATAGGAAACTCAAAAATTTTAGAACATTTACAACTCCCTTACCCCCCAGTTCCCCCCAAAAATAATAAAAGCAGGAGAGAAGGGGATATACAGGGGAATAAAGACAAATAACACTGTGGTGGGAAGGTAAAGTGCAGTGACTACAAATTTTTTCATTTTCCACTTTTTTTTTTTTTTTTTTTTTTTGCAATTTTGTCATCTATCATACTTTTACTTTACTGTATAAGCTTGCTTATTTGGTTGTTGCTGAAAGTAAAACAAGAAAAAAATGTCAAATTCTAACATTTCTCTATTGTTAGTATGGAATACAAAACACGTCTCATTTTTGCTAATACTGTACTTTACCTTCCCACAGCATACATACTACTTCTTTGAACTACTTCTTCAACAAAAGATTGTAAAGAGGGAAAAAGCAAGATTTCTCTAAAAAAAAAAAACTAAGCATGTAAAATATTTAGCCATGTGAGAGGTGACCAATTTTTCATTATTTTCAGAGCAACCTTTTAATATGTAATATTTTGTATCAACATATGAATTAAAATACTATGTTATACAGTCAACCAAGTCTCAACTTATGCGAGAGATACATTCCTAGACCCTTAGTGTAAGTCAAAATTTCATGCCGTGGACCCCCCCCCCCTGAAAGAAACTTAATGTAATTATGCATTATATTGTTTTCCCCTATGAGTTGTATTGAGGACAAGCCCTTTGCTCCCCCCTCCCTATAAAAGGTCTGAAATTACAGGCCTGGTTAAAACTATTTCTAGATAATACAGATGCAATGTGTGCGGATTCATTTGCTGCTGTTCAGAAACTTTTGCTCTAGATAAGTGCATCGCCTGATTTTTGTTAATTAATACTAATATTAAACATTGGTTATCTTTAAAACATGTTGAGAAATTTATGAATAAAATTGCCCTTTTGCTTTCATGGATACTTGCTTGAAAGTAAATGTTATTTCTCACTAGAAATTTTCCCTACCTTCTTTGAAATGATTTTCATGCTGCAGATAGTTTTGAGTTGAGTGTGCAGAAAGTTCATATTTTTATCTTAGCATCGTTTAGACTAGTACAGGTAGGGAACTAGCTTTCAGCGATATTTAGTAGCCAATAGCGGAGGCAATAATTAAGTCCCATGATCCTTTCCAAAAATGTTCTTACTGCGGGCAAGAAATTTAATGTAAGCTCTCAAATTCCTCACTCGTGAAAAACTAGCGTTATAACCATTTCATGTAAGTTGAATCGCATTGTAGCACAAGTCCACTGTACTATAAAAAGTACATTCATTTTTAAAAAAGCTGTCTAACAATATTCATTTATATACAGTTGAACTCGGTTAATACAAATTGGCGACAATTCAAGAATTTGTTCGTATTAACCGTTATTTACAACAACAGTGAATAAGTAAAATGGGGAAAAATTAAAAATTCATATGTAAATTTAAAACAGAATTGCTCTGCAACTCATTGACAATGTCGATCTTCTCACGAATCGATAGTGCTTTTCTTTTTACACTCCCCATCTTCAGCTTTTAATGGGCTACCAAATGAAGCAAGATTCAGTTTATAAGAAATGTAAAATGGAGAAAAAATGGTGAAATGAGCGTTAATTCTTTCAGAATAGCAGAGGCCTTGGCTACTCACAATAGCTCAATGCAGCTAAGAATATTTTCAACCCCTAGAGAGCAAACAAGTATGAACTGGGAGGGAGGTATTCTAGATTAAGAGGCAGGTGATATAAAGGACAATTGGGAATTAAATGCCGGCATTGACAGCAGTTTCACTTAAAATTTTCAGTACCACCCGGAAAAGATAGAATAGCTGTCACTACTTGATGACTAAAAGAAAAGGGTTGGACTCACAGGATTAAGGAATACATGGAGAGCTTTCTATAGTGACACAAAATTGCTGAAAAAGAAAATTGAAGCACTCAATCGCGATTTTTTTCCAGGAAGAGGTCAGAAGTTTTGTTTGTCTTAACTGAAACTTTCATTTTGATCTACATAATATCCATGACACGTTTAATGTAAATAAATAGTTAACCAAACTTAACAAAATGTTCATTTTAGCCGTTATTTCGTATTAACCCTCGTCATATTAACAGAGTTCAACTGTACATTCTCATAGCATTTTATGACAAAGAAGAAAGCTTACTACAGATGAATTCATGGAGTTTTGTTCATTAGTTGCAACACACCACCAAAGAAATACTTTATGATGCGTATAAACATCCAGAGGTACAGGTAATTTCAACAAAACATCCCAAATGATTGAGTTGGCTATAAAAGAAAAAAATGCTTTAAAAAAAAGCAAATATAAAATTACAAAAAAAAAAAAACATTATCAGATAGTTATAGATAATCTATATAAATAGGAAAATTTCAGCTACTTCCCTCTTTTTTGCCATCAATTACAACCCTTGCAGTCCAGTTAGTTCTTTTATGCATTTCATGTCAAAGAAATTTTATGGGGTAGAAATGTATTTTGATTTCATGCTTTTGCTGAGTTTTATTTATTTTTCTTTTTAATAGCAAGTAAAAACAAAAAAGACTGAAAATGATGATCTTCTTTAAATGCAGAGGACAGATAGAGGAAGGGGGTAATACTTTGGAATGATTGCTGTAATTTTAAATACACAGCATACCTTTAGATTCAAGTTTAGTAATTTTGAATTACTGCACACGGGGCAGTCCATAAATGATGTCACACTTTTTCTCAAACATTTTTGACCTCATCCCCTCTTTGGCACAAATTATCACACTTCACAGAACCTCCCCCCTACATATGTCATGCCATTTTTTAGAAACATATTCTTATAAAAATGAGTGATGCCATACTTTTTACCCCTACCTCTCCCTTGTCACAAACTGTTGCAATTTCACCAACGCTCTACTCTCTCAAAGTGTAACATCCTTTATGTGAACAGCCCCTTATTTGTACAAATGTTTATACCCTTCAACTTTTCCATTACTTTTTTTGTTTCAAAACTGAATCATTCTTGTTCAGAATTTATAACATTCTAAAAGAGTTTACAGCGTGCTACACAAAAACCAATGAGCTCAAACTCACAAAAATACTAGAATGTATTCATAGCCAAAAGTGCTTTATGATCCTAGAATTTCAAACTTTCAGTGTAAAATTTTTTTTTAGCAACCTGAGCCTAAACGTGGCACACCGTTTCACAAAACTGATTCGTCATTTTGGAGCACTTTTTGGGAGATCCTAAATTTTAAAGATTTGGACTTAGAAAGCTGAAAATTTACATAGGTTAGTTTCAAAGGTATCTCTGCACCTCTATAAAATTTCACCCAATTTGGAGATGGTTCGGTGGGGACAGTTTGGAAAATCAGGCCAGTTGACATGGAATGACTCACACAATGCTTTTATTTGTAATTATTATGTTTTTAATTCCGAATATATTAGTCAGTATAAAAATATTTTATTTCCTAACTCTTGTCATACAGTGCCACAGCACAGCAATCCTTATGCTCAAAGGTACAAAAGGTGGAGAAAAGTATGAAAGAATTCAGAAAATATAAATGTCAAAAAAAAGAGTAAATACTAGGGACATATCCAGGGAGTAGGGATTGGGTATATATATCCCTGAAACTCAGATTTTTTTTTTCTTTTCTGTTTTGATTTTTTTTTTTTTTTTGACCGCAAATATTGAATTAAAATGTGCTCCTTGCTAAATACATTTGACCAATGCTGTTCAATTTTAATCAATAGACTACAGTTATTTTAATTTCAAATATTTATTATGCTTTTGTAAGAGGGTAAACTACTGCAAACTAAACACAAGATGATAAAAAATAATTAAAAGAAAAAAAGTAATCTAATATTAATTAAAAGACTACTTAACTGAGGGGGGAAAAATCTTTTACATACTTTTAAAGACAACAAAAACTTGAAATCTTTAACAAAAATTTCATCCTTTTACAAAAAGAAGAACAAAATATAAAGCAAGAAAATAAAAAACTTCAGACTTCTTCCCAAGAAGTTTTTAAAACTAGTTAGACTTACTTCAAAGCATAAAAAATCAGCACAGGATAGGTTTTTTCTGACATATGAGTGTTAAATACAGAAGATGTCAGTTAGAATAACAATACAGTAACATGTTACAGTAATAATAATGTTATATGTAAAATGTTTCAAACAACATGACATGTATAAAGACACAAATTACATTTTCATTTGTAAGCAAAGTGCAATAATATAGCTTAAATTATGAACAATGCATTGCATGTTACTGCTTTGGGAAAATTACCTTCTTCAAATCCTGCATGCAATTTTGTGTTGCTTTTCTTATAGCATTCATACATACATATCTAACAAAAGAGGAACAGTATTACATGAAGTATCAAGCAACTTGTATTACATTCAAATAATAAGGAATTAAGCACAATTCCTTAAAATAACACTCTACAGAAAAAGAAGAAAAAATATAAGTGAACAAAAAAAAGATAATGAGTAAAATTACTCTAAAAATGAATGATTTGATAGACCAGTCAGAAATAAGAATTTTGTACTTGTGTAAAAATTCAGAACATTATATTTTTGAAAAAGTTTCAAAGAGGCAAGGGTAAGAGCTCAAAGATTTAACTAGAAAAGACTGACTGAAGAATTTAAAATTATCAGGGGCTAAAATTCAAGGGAGAAAAAGACAGAAATTCTAAACAATTTGATTGAAAAGAGACTTTTATTGCAACTTTTACAGACTAAAATTGGTAATGCACTCACTAATCAGCCACTTTGCCGAATATTTATAATTGGCTGATTATCAGCCGAAAAATTAGTTGATTAAAATTACTTTTGTGTAGAACAAGAAAATATGTTGAATGATTTTATTATACCAAACCAACATAGTAAACTCCCAATTATCTACAAGGGGTTTATCAGCAGGATGGATTGCCCTGCTGATTTTCACGCTTTAAAAAAAAACTAATCGGAGATGATCTGTGTGAATGCAGATAAATACACACATTTTAACTTAATAAGAGCTAAGCCTATTTTTAAACATTCCTATTTGTTTCTTCCCTCTCCCTTCCACTGACATCAATCTTCCAAGGTCACCGAAATCTGATTAGTTAAACTTGATTTTTAAATCTTCACTGCTTACTGATTTGGGTTTAAACTAGACTTAGATCTGCACTACTTCCACGCATAAACAAGTGACGGGATCAGTCTTGAAAACATTCTCCACCCCTCTCCTGTGCATTTTTGGTGTAACCTACTTTTATTTTGGCAGGTAATCTATCTGTGCGATTTGCTCACGTATGTGTGTATTAGTAATGAGCTATCATTTTTTCGCTTTTACATGCGTTTTTTATATACTCTATTATGGTTTTAGCTATAGTTTAAGTGTATGCGGTCGTTATTGGTATTTTTAAGCTATTGCATACACTAGTATTGTTTTTACAAAGTTTGTGGATTATCCTCGAATTTGCTTACTCCCGATAACTGTGCCACTCTATTTTGCGGATTAAAGTGGGTTTGCTGTAGTTTCAAACTCTGGCTATCTTGTCCCAATATGATTCAAATTTTAAAATTATTGCGATAATGTGTGAACAACAAATTCATATTTTGTAGAAAAAAGATGCAAATAGACCAAAGACTTAATTCAAAATGGTTAAATCCAAAGAGTTAATTCAAAATGCATTGGAAACTTTAAAGCAAAAAGGAACTAGATTTAGGAAAAAAAACTTTTAGGGACTTGAGATTTTTTTTTTTTCCAATATGGTTGCAATAGGTTCAACCATTTTTAGACTTACTGCCATACCCAGATATGGCATCCATTCTTTCATGTGGCATCACTATCAGTGGAGTGCCATTACTACAGTGAAACCTGTGTAAGTTGACCACTCACGGTGCAGTACTTTGGTGGTCAACTTAGACGGGTGGTCAACTTAAAAAGGGCGGCAATGATTTTTTCTATTTTTTGTCATTTCTGGCACCATGTATTCATTTTTTGAGTAATTCACCCTTATTCTTTCTGTTCAACTCACTTTCATTGTTTAACATTATTGAAAGTGAAACAATAATTAAAAATACTATTCAAATAATTTTGTTATTTTTTTCCTTGTTTTTAACTATATTAGACACTGTAGTTTTAGAAATTCCATATGTGCTGGCTAATTTTCCCCGTCTTTCTCCATTTTCAATTAATTTTAATATAATATTTCATACTTTTTATTAATCTCAAGTTCAACTAATTTTCTTTTTCAAGCCTTCTTTGTACAACTTATAGCACAAAGAGCAATAAGAACGACTCTCCCAGTTCATAAAGGCAAAATTAAAATGTCGTATCTCTTAATCCCTTGCACCAGAAGCATGTAACTTTACTCATTAGCAGGTGTACATCTGCGTACCAGCAGAGCGAGGGGCCCGCGTCCTTAAACGGGCTAACGGCCCTAGAAATTGAAGAAAAAAAAGGGAAAAAAAAATAGCACTAAGACTTATTCACTTCACAAAAATACACTGCTGGCCACTAGGGAAGGGCCCTACATACTTTGTTACAGTAGGCTCAAAACGTATAGATCCTGGCCTGCTCTTTTAGCACAATTCCTGTGTTGCCACAACATATTGCAACTGAAAGAAAAGACTGAACTTTTCTACTGACACCTATTTTCATTGAACGGAGTACAAAAAGCTATCTCAAATAGAAAAACAAATGAAAACAAGTTTGGAGAATGAAGAGCAGCATAAGCTTTATGCTGCTGTTTAGTTAGTAAAATGCTAGTCTCTCATCAAAGCATTAAAAACATTTTTGGAAAGCTATCAAAAAAAAAAAGAAATAATAATAATAATAAATAAATAATAAAATAAAATAATTTGCTGAAGAAAGTGTAAAAAAATAAAACAAGTGGTCAACTTACAAAGGTTTTTTTTTACAATATTTCAAACCAAATTTGGTGTACATTAGTGGTCAAGATAGAGAGGTGTTCAAGTTACAGAGGTTTTTCTTTATTATATGAGATAGGACTAATTCCGTTCCTGACAAAAGCGGTCAACATAGACAGGTGGTCAACTTACAAAGGTGGTCAACTTTACAGGTTTTACTGTATGAGAATTTGACATCCAGTTTACCTGCTAGACCGAGGCACCTGGGCTCTTATTGATGCAAAACTGTACTAAGGATTAAACCCTTTTCAAAGCCAAACCAAATGCCCAAGAGGTCTTTTACTTGCCTCATAATCACATGACATGAGCGCTGACGATTTTCTGGATTGTTAAAAATCCACCGACTGGCCTCCATGGGTCAGAACCCACAGACCAGGGCATGGAAGACCAGCGCTTTACCACCATGCAACCAGCGGACACTTGAGACTAAAGAAGGCACTTTTACAGGGAAAAAGACCAGTTGAGAGCATTTCTTCCAATTTTATCACCCCTGCAACATGCATTAAACAGTTAAGTTTAATTTTGCAGCTGTGGTAAAAGTTTTGTTTGCTGCTAATTAGTCATAAGTTATATTATGTTGATAACAGTAGTTCTATAAGAACCATCTTTTTTTATTCTTTTTAACTTATAGTCCTAAAACAATGTTTCAACATGATCTTTTACGATAAGACCCCTTCCAACTAACAGGATGATTTGCAATTATTCTACTTTTTTATGTATAAAAATATTTCAGGCTTTAAATATGAGGATTTCAGGAGATTTTAATACTTCAGTAGTTTACTTAAGTTTTGGGGGAAGTTAGTAGTTAAGCTATCAATTAAACTAAAAAAATTAAAATATATAGAAAAATAGTTACTCACAGCCCAAAGTAAAACCAAATGCTTTAACATAACAGATGAAGATGAAAGTTTTTCAGAATTGCAAGAAATAAAATATATTAAATGAGGTATCGCAGACTTGACTTCCACAATTCTAAGAGGAGGAGAAAAAACAGATGAAAAAAAATATCAAAAGTTTTCACTACATAAATAAAAATAAAGATACAATTTAAATCTTACAAATTTCCATGCAAGTAAGATATGTAGCATACAAAAAGAAATGCAGCTTGAGCAGATGAAGCACCACCTCCATCAAATTCGAAATTTGTATCTTCTATTAAACTGCATTTCTGAGACAAAATACTGGCACATTCTTCTAAAGGGGCTGAAAAATAAATACAGTCAACCCCAGATTAACCAGAGATAAGTAAATTTCACAGAGTAAAATGTGTAAAAAAGACATGCTTTCATATGCAATAATGTAGCAGAAAATGAAAAAGGTCACCAAGGATGGAAAGAAAACTTATTCGAATGGTCAAGGCCAACAGAAGAGCAACTAAGTAAAAACCTTGTTAACAGTCTGAAACAGTATGGTGTGGAAGTGGACCCACCATTGGTCCAAGGAAGACTCATCACCAATGGGATGCCTGGTCAAAGGCCATGCGGGAAGGTCAAAATCACTCCAGATATGGTAAAGAAAAGGATTCACTGCACCAAATATGCTCAAGAAATGTTTTAAAGAGTAAATCCTGACCAGTGAATCCTTTTCTTTGCCATATCTGGGGTGATTTTGACCTTCTTGCACGGCCTTTGACCAGGGATCCCTTTGGTGATGAGTCTTCATTGGATCAATGGTGGGTATACCTCCACACCATACTGCTTCAGACTGTTAACAAGGTCTTTACTAGTGGCTTTTCTGTTGGCCTTGATCATTCGAATTGTTAAATTATGATACATTTATCTTTACCATTGTGGCAACACATTAGTACTTTTACTATTTTTGAAATGGTCGTTGCTGTAGTTTCGTTATATTTTCGTTGTTGTCCATTTCTAAATAAATACAAGTAAAAATGCATCTGGATCCCTAATTATTCTTCAAGCAACATAACAAATCCACGGAGCTCACTTAACATGGTAGCAGAAGCAGTAGTTATTGAAAACTATCGAAGATCAAGAAGATTTGTTAGTAAGTTGCTTTAGAAACAGTGATATATAAGAGAAAGAAACCTAATATGGCGTATGCAAGAAGTAGTGATATTGGTATGCCGCTTTTCGATGGTTCAGATTACTTTAATTGGAAAACACGAATGATGAAATTTTTGCAGTTCAAAAAGTGTAAGGAAGTGGTTCAACGGACAGTTAATGCTAACGATGATCGAGCAAAATGGGTAGAAAAAGATGTTCAAGCAACAAATTATATTTATGGCGCTATCACAAATAAGCAATTGGAATACATTCATGAATGCGATTCTGCTTTTGAAATTATTGCCAAATTTGACACAATGTATTTGAAAACTTCCACTTCTTTGCAAATTGTATGTAGAAATAATTTAGAAAATGTGAAGTTAAAGAATTATCCAGATCTAAGTTTATTTTTCGATGACTTTGAAAAGTGTGTGAACGACCTTAAACAAGTCGGTGCTACCGTAACGGAACAAGAGAAATTGAATTATATGTTAAGAGCATTACCATCAAACTATAGCCACATTGGCGATTTAATTGACGTTTTACCGGAAAAGGATAGAACAGCTGAATATTTGAAAAGCAAAATTAAAGCGAAATCGCTCGAGGAGAAAAATGATTGTGACGAACGTGCGCCAATGGAAAGATCAAATGCTTTTAAAATTGAAACAAAGAAATTGGGTCCACGAGGAAATATTTGCTACAATTGTGGAAGAGCTGGACATATTAAAAAGAACTGTTGGTATGGCAACAGCAAAATGAATTATCATGGCTCCTACATATACTATCATGGCTGTTTGGCTCCTACTTTTAATATCGCTCTCTAAATGAATAAACCAACTGACATGGTGTCAGGAGTTAAAACCAATATAGTAAGTGGATTGCAAAACCATTAGAGACGTTTTGGTTTTCTTTAAATGAGCGTTTAATTTTCACAAAGGAAATTATTAAACGTTGAAGATCCTACAGTGGATAAATTTTGTTAAGAAGTAATCAACCACAATTAAAAATGGATTCGTTCTGTGCTCCTGGAGAACTTAATTTCTCATCAGGAAATTTAAAAGAATCATGGAAAAAGTGGAAACAACAGTTAGAAAATTACTTGGTAGCGACAGAAAAAGACGCCAAATCCGACAAAACGAAAATCGCCATTTTGTTGAATTTATTGGGAAATCAAGGCTTAGAAATATTTAACACGTTCAATTTTGACGGCAATTCTTCCAAAAGTGATAATTTTGAAGATGTTATTGCAAAATTTGAGGACTATTGCTCGCCAAAGCAGAACGTAGTTTTTGAACACTACAAGTTTTTTTCATGCAGCCAAAAAGGGGGACAGTTATTCAATGACTATTTAATTCAGTTGAAAACCTTAGCGTCGACTTGTGAATTTGAAGAACAAACAGATGGACTAATCCGTGACAGGATTGTACTTGGGATACGTGACCAAGGACTTAAAGAAAGATTGTTAAGGGAGCCAAGCCTAACTCTAATCAAAGCAGCTAAATTTGTCCGCGCAGCAGAAACGAGCCAAGAGCATTTAAGGTTGATGAAAGGCGCTGAAGCACCGATATTTAATGAAACTAGCGTGGATGTCGTCCAGCGGAAAAAGTTTACTAAGAAAAATATGCCTGTTAAATCGTCACAAAATGCTGAGTTTGATTGCAAGAAATGCGGAAGACGTCATAAAGCGAGACAGTGACCGGCATATGGAAAGAAATGCGCCAAATGTAAAAAGGAAAACCATTTTGCTATTGGTTGCCAATCACATGGAAGAAAAGTTCACGAAGTTAAAGAACAAAGCGAACTTTGTGTTTTTATTGATTCAGTACACTCCGCAAAGGTAAAAGAGACAAATTCATGGAATAAGAATGTAATCTTGTCAAATGATAAGCGAAGTTTAAGTATGAATTTTAAGTTTGATACTGGATCTGAAGCCAATATAATTTCTTATAGGGAAATTAAAAGCCTAGTGAGGAAACGAGATCTTAAGCCAACGGGCGTTACTCTACTGTCATATGGGAATCATAAAATTATTCCAGAAGGAATTGCTTTATTTAAATGCTCTACAGATAAGCTTAGAGACATTGAACTAGAATTTTACATTGTGAATTTTGAGTCAAAACCTATTTTGGGATTAGATGCATGTAGAAAGTTAATGTTAATTGAAAGAGTTGACGTAATGAAAATTGAAAGTAAACAACAGGTTATTAACCAATTTAAGAGTGTATTCAGTGGAAATGGTAAATTCCCTGATGAACCATACAAGATTGTTTTAAAAGATGATGCTGTTCCAGTTGTACATCCTCCTAGACGGGTACCACAAGCGCTACAGGGTAGACTGAAAGAGACTTTAGAAAAATTGGAACATGATGGAATTGTTTCAAAAGTCAGCAAGCCGACTGATTGGGTCCAAAGTCTGGTAATTGTTGAGAAGCCAAATGGAAGTTTACGGCTTTGCCTTGATCCAAGAGATTTGAATAAAGTCATAAAGCGGGAACATTATTTAATTCCTTCATCTGAAGATATAACCAGTAGGTTAGAAGGTACAAAGGTATTTTCAGTACTTGATCTTAAAGATGGTTTCTGGCACGTTCCTTTAGACGATAAGAGTTCAGAAATTTGCACTTTTAACACGCCATTTGGGCAATACAAGTTTAACAAGCTACCGTTTGGTATTTCTTTGGCACCCGAGGTCTTTCAGAAAAGAAGCCAAAAATTGTTTGGTGACATCTCAGGAATTGAAATATATTTTGATGACATAATCATTGCTGGTGCGAATGAAAAGGAACATAATGCTACATTATTAAAAGTTCTAGAGAGGGCTAAGAGATTTAATGTCAAATTTAATGCAGAAAAGTTTCAATTCAAAGTCCCTGAAGTAAAATATATGGGCCAAATCATTTCTAGTACTGGATTAAAAGCAGATCCAGGTCACATTCAAGGCATTCTTGACATGCCAACTCCCACAAATAAAACTGATATTAGACGGTTACTGGGTATGATAAACTTTTTGTCGAAATTTTTGCCGAACATATCGACTATTACAGCGCCTCTAAGAGAAATTATCAAAGAAAATGTTGAATTTTATTGGGGAAAAGATCAAGAAAAATCTTTCATGAAAATTAAGTCTTTACTGAGTTCAACACCAGTTTTGAAAGTGTTTGCGAGTTCAGACCCAATAGTAATTCAATGTGATAGCTCCAAAGATGGACTTGGAGCGTGTTTGATTCAAAAAGGACAGCCTGTGCCATTTGTATCAAGAAGCCTTACAAATAGCGAAAAGAATTATGCACAAATCGAGAAAGAATTACTAGCTATTGTATTTTCCTTTGAAAAGTTCCACAATTTGGTGTACGGTCGACATGTAACAATACAGAGTGATCATAAACCATTAATAACCATCGTAAAGAAACCAATGCACAAAATTTCATCACGCATGCAAAGAATGTTGTTGAAACTTCTAAAATATAATTTTAATATAGTCTATGTACCTGGTACGCAAATGTACTTAGCAGATACTTTGTCTCGTGCATTTTCTACTGACACTTGCATCAAAGATGATCCAGAAATGTTAAATGTCATTCATCAAATCTCAAAATATTTACCTATGAGTGAAAGGAGAAAAAGCCAGTTCGAACAAGAAACTAGAAATGATCCAGAATTAAAAATAGTTCTTCAACATATAAAAGAAGGTTGGCCAGAAAGCACAAAGAAAATTCCACAGAATATAAAATGTTATTACAAGTTAAAAAGTGACTTACATACTAACAACGGATTAGTTTTTCTTAGTGACAAAGTTGTAGTTCCAAAAATTCTGAGAAAGGAAATGTTACAACTTATTCATGAAGCACACTTTGGACTGGATAAGTGCAAAAAGAGAGCCAGAGAGATCATGTACTGGCCTAAAATGAATTCTGAGATTGAAAATTTAATTTCCCAATGCAGGGTTTGTGAAAAATTTAAAAGAGTCAATAGCAAAGAGCCACTGCATCCTCACGATATTCCTTACAGACCATTTGAAAAGGTTGGTGCTGATTTGATGAGTTTTGGAAACAAGTCTTTCTTAGTTTTGATTGACTATTATTCAAAGTGGTTGGAAGTTTGTGAACTTAATGATAAGTCTGCAAATGAAGTTATTGACAAGCTGAAGTCTATTTTCGCAAAATTCGGTGTTCCAGATAAAGTAGTCTCAGATAACATTCCATTTAATAGCTACTTATACAAGCAATTTGCCAAAGAATGGGATTTTGAATACATTTTCATAAGTCCACACTATTCACCTAGTAATGGTATGGTGGAAAGAGGAGTAGGAATAGTCAAATCTTTATTCAGAAATGCAAAGGAGGATAACAAAGATTATCATGTAGGTTTAATGGAGTACCGAAATACCCCCATTGCAGATATAGATCTCTCTCCTGCTCAAATGATGTTCAACCGAAGGCTCAAAACTAAGTTACCCATAACCAGTAAATTATTAAACGCAGAGCTTTTCAGTAATATAAGAGAAAAATTAGTTCACAGACAGAATAAGCAGAAGTTTTATTACGACAAAAATGCTAATTCGCTACAAGATCTCAAAGCAGGAGATAATGTGACAATAAGAAATTACGCAAATAAGACTTGGGAACCAGCTCAAATAGTACATAAGTTAAAATCTGTTCCAAGATCCTATATAGTTAAAAATAGTTATGGTAAAACGTTAAGAAGAAACCGTAGAGACATCAGGAAAGTAAATTTGCAGCTTAAAGAACAAACATATAAAAATATTTCCGCATCAAATGATAACATCAATGAAATTCCTGATAATAACAGCAGCGTTAATGATGATGGAGATACTCACACTGATGTCAGCAATAGAACAACTGTGAACAATGATAACTGTATTCGAACCAGAAGTGGACGAATATCAAGGCGTCCTGCTTATTTAAAAGATTATGTAACTTAATCTTATTTTGCTTTTGTACTTAAAATTTCAAATAACTTATTATCTTAAAAGGGGGATGTCAGATGTAACTGTGAACCGCACGCAATAGTAATGCACGTACGGTCGCTTTCCAAATGTTTAAATTATTAGTTGGTTTTAAATAAATGTATTGTGTTGTTTTGTACATGTTTGGCTCCTACTTTTAATATCGCTCTCTAAATGAATAAACCAACTGACACAGGGGTTACAAAAATTATCGTGGACGAAGCCTTGCAAATAATCAGGAACGAAGCCAAAGTTTTGATAATCATCGCGCACGTAGAGCGAACTTTAACCACAGTGTAAACAATAATCAGTTAGAAGAAAGTTTCCATACTACAATAATTGAAAGCCAGAGCCGTGTCCAAGGGGAGGGTTTTAGGGGTTAAACCCCTCCCATTGAAAAAAAAAAGTATGTCAAATGAAGAAAACGATTGGCTTAAATTAACATTAATGCGCAATTCTGCGTTTAACGTCCCCCCCCCCCCCTTCTCTCTGAAGTTTTTCTGTAATTTTAACTCAGTAATTATGTATTTTTTTTCCCTCTAATTCAACTCAGGTGGACCTAGACACTTGCATTTCTTTCTCTTATAACTTAAAAAAATTTGCATAACATTCAAATGTTATGTATTACAACTGTTAAAGCTTTGCCGACTGAAATAATGTTTTGGAAAAACTGTGGTGGTAGAACCGTTGAATTATCAACCGATACAAAGCACTAATATTGCTTATTGTAAGGAGGTAATGATGAATTTGGCATGTGTTGCAGCTATGAAGCTGTATTAGTGATGGTGTTTAGTAATGTAATTTTGCATCTACAATAAGCTCGTTCTAAGCATTATTTCAGAACATAAAATCTGATATACATTCTCTTACATAAAAAGAATTCGTGGAGAGTTTTTAATACTTGTTAATAAACCGCATAGTTAACAGATTTAATTAAAAAGAAATAAACAAGGTTTGATAAAAGTGAACCTGTAAAATGAAGGAATACTTTGGTCACGAGCAGCCAGAATTATTCTTCTAAGGGAGGGGGGGGGGGTACAGCAGTACTTACAGGTGCATAAACGCCATACTGGGATCGATAATTTGTAGTAAAACTACTAAAGGTTGTGAGGGATTGAATTTCCCCTTCCCAGGTAAGATTAAAACCCCTCCCTTTATGAAAATCTGGACACGGGCCTGTTGAAAGCAACATGTCAAGCTCTGATGAAAGTATTATGACAAATAGAAATGAAATTAACTGGTTGCTGGACAGTGGGTGTACCGATCATATAATAAATAATGATGAATATTTTGAAGATCAAGTAACATTGAAGGACCCAATTAAAGTAAAAGTTGGAGACGGAAGGTTGTTAGAAGCGACAAAGGTTGGAAATATTAAAGTCTCTTTTCCTGTTTATGACACTGAATCGAAAGTAATTTGAAAAATGTATTTTATGTTAAAGAAATGAAGGCAAATTTATTAAGTTATTTGAAGATTACAGACAATCATAAAATAGTTTCAAAAGGACAGTTCTCAAAAATTTATAATTTTGATGGCACATTATTAGCAATAGCGAAGAAAGAGGAAAGATTATACAAAATAGTAAGTTACGTTTCAAATAAAATATTTGCGAATGTTGACAATAAAACACTAACATTAAAAGAAAAGCTGCATTGTACATTTGGGTATGTAAATTCTAAATATTTGGACATTATGTGTAAAAATCAGTTATTAGAAGGGATACCTAAAGAAATAGAAACAGAATTTATGAAGTGCGCTATATGTATTGAAAACAAGATGCATAATTTACCCTTTAAGAATAATAGAAGAAGAGCTGAAGATATATTGGAGATTGTACACACTGATGTAAATGGACCTCGCAGAACAACTGGATGCAATGGGGAAAAATACTTCGTTACTTTTACCGATGATTATAGCAAATTGGCAAAAGTTTGGTGTATTAAGACGAAGGATCAAGTCTTTGATTGTTTTATGGAATATGTAAATGAAGTTCAAAATTTAACTGGAAAGATAATAAAAGAGTTGAGATGCGATAATGGTAAAGAATATATGAATAACAAGATATATAGCTTTGCAAAAGAAAAAGGAATACAGATAAAGCCATGTCCACCATATGTACATGAATTGAATGGCACAGCTGAAAGATATAACAGAACAGTAATGAATATGGCTAGATGTCTCCTAGCAGAAGCAAAAGTTGATCGGCGTTATTGGCCGGAAGTAGTTAAAACAGCTGTTTATCTGAAAAACAGGACATTGACAAATACTGTACAGAGAAAGACACCTTATGAAATATTTTTTGACAAAAAACCTTCTGCAAAAGAATTAAAACTATATGGCAGTAAAGGGTATGTCAGAGTACCAGATGAACTAAGAGAAACCAAATGGGATAAAAAGGCTGTATTTGGAATTTTGCTTGGATATACGGAAGTTGGATACAGAGTTTTGGTTAATAATAGAATAATAGTTGCCAGGCATGTTGACATTATTGAAGAAAATATTATGTGTATAAACTGTGGTGATGAAGATGACAGTCATGATACAAATAATATGACACTGTCTGAAGAAGTGTCAAATGGGCAAAGAAATAAAAAGAATTTCAAAGACAATGCGAAAAATGATGATGAAATAAAAGGTGAAACGAGACCGAAAAGGCAAGTCAAACCACCCGTTCGATTCCATGAAGAATTCGGATATTATTGTGTTGATGCGAATTTTTGTGATGCTACGATTCCAGATAACTTCAAGGAGGCGATAACATGCAATGAAGCTGATCGATGGAAAGAGGCAATGGACAGGGAGATGAACAGTCTTTTCAAAAACAATACTTGGACACTAGTGAGTAAACCAGAGGATAAAGGCACTGTATATGTGAAATGGGTGTTCAAAAGAAAACCAGGAGATACTACTGATAGGAAGTCAACTACCGGATTTGTAATTGAATTATTTGGAAATCCCATTTATTGGAGATCTAAAAAACAAAATTGTGTAACTAAGTCATCTACCTTTGCAGAATATATTGCAATACCTGAAGTTGTGACAGAAGCAAACTTTGTAAGAAATGTTGTTAATGATGTTTTTGTTGAAATTGTTCAACCTATTAAAATTTATGAAGATAATTCTGGAGCTCTTGCCATAGCTAAATACGGAAACTTTACGAAAAATTCTAAGCATATTGAAGTACAATATCATTATGTTCATGAAAATGTTAAAACTGGAGTTGTTGAAATTCTTAAGATGGATTCAGAGTCAAACATTGCTGATATCTTTACTAAGTCGTTAGGAAAAATTAAATTTACCAAGTTCAGAAAAATGTTGAAATTGATATAAATTTTGTTTTTGGTAGAAAACTAAATTGTATTTATGTTTAGTTCAACGCTTTGGATTTATATGTTTAAAAAAAGTATATTATTCAATAATTTGGACATTTTGTACAAAAACGTTGAACGTAGTAAAAAAAATTACATTTCTGTTATGTTTGTAATTGGTAAAAATAATTGTAAGGAAGCGTGTTAAATTATGATACATTTATCTTTATCATTGTGGCAACACATTAGTACTTTTACTATTTTTGAAATGGTCGTTGCTGTAGTTTCGTTATATTTTCGTTGTTGTCCTTTTCTAAATAAATACAAGTAAAAATGCATCTGGATCTCTAATTATTCTTCAAGCAACATAACAAATCCACAGAGCTCACTTAACACGAATAAGTTTTCTCTCCATCCTTGGAGACCTTTTGCATTTTCTGCTACATTTTCCCAGCCTCTTTGGGACAACTAGTACATTTTCTTTGACAGAAACATTGATTCTGCTGACAGTTTTTTGGGAAATATTAAGTGTTTTCGCAATTTCTTTTTGTACAAAGATTTTTTGGTCTCACATCCACATAACCAATGCTTTTTTGCGTGGTGGGAGGTCAGGCAGCTTACTTATTTCACCAAATTCACCAAAATCGATGTTCAAAGTAAAAACATGAAAACAAACACTAAAACTGTTCCCTGAAACCAGTGTGCAAAACAAAATCACTCATAAACTTGTTATTTTGGTGGTCCTAGTGCAAAAATACATGAAAAAATACTGTACGCCATTCACAGCTGTAGAAAAAGTTTTGGAAACAACAACAGAACATAATAGTGGCTGTTATCAGATAAGACTCAATGCTGCCAGGGAGGGGAAAATCAAGGAAAGCAGGAAATTTTGCAGCGAAATAATGTATATAGCACTTCCACTATTCTTGAAAAACATAATTAGGCTTTTAGAAAGGATCTAGAGGTCGATTTTTAACCGGAATAATCAATTTTCCTGTTTTTCGCTCCTTGAGTCTAAAAATTTCACACTTCTGTATATGCTGAAATCAGTGACAAACATTTTACTTGTTAACAAATAGAAAATGGCAAGAGATACAAAGTTTTAAATTGGTGAGATGTTTCCGTTCATCTGCCAACAATGAAATCGTTACCAAATGTGTAAAAAAATTAGACTTGTACTTGAAATGGACTTAAAAAACGTTATAATTTCAGTTCTATACGACTTGGTAGTTCAAAAAGAAAATTATTTAAATATGGTAATAAATAAATGATTGTTCTTTTGATCAGTAAATTTTCTCCACAAAAATTGTGGAAGTTTTTATGCATCTCATAAAAATCATGCTTTTTACCCCCCCCCAGTAAAATTTCAAATCATTAGCCTGGGGTTTTTACCCCTGGGAGGGAGAAGTATGGTAGATAAGTATCGGAATGAAATTTGATTTTCTCATGGATTTATTAACATCACTCTGGGAACTGTAAAAAAAAAATGCATATGCTTTCAATGACGTATATGCTGGTCAAAGTACGATCAAATCTGTTATAAAGACTTTTTCTGGAAATACAACTGAAGAAATTTAACAAGATTGCTCATGCCTTTCCTCTGAGAGGACATTTGTTTGTTCTTTGCGACTGGGATTTTGAGATAGTAAAACGAATGTTTAACAGGTATGACAGATTATTGCTGTGTGAACTCCCATCTTTTATAAGTGAAATTCTAAAATTGCATCAAAAGGTTCACTGTCAAACCCGTTGAAATCAATGAAATCGGTGACTGCAAAAACAGGTGCCTTTCATTGACATTTTGGAAAAACAATTCTACGGGATGACAAATTTTTGCAATTCTCAACATTCATGAAATTTAAATATTTGATAGAACATCAAGGGAGGCTAGCTATTTTTTTGGAGCTTTTCAAGAGGATACTTTTATGGTCCCAAAGTAGTGCTTACCAGTTGGACAGCATTTGCTAAAACTAAATAAAAAGAAAAATCTTCATAATGTAGGAGGAAATAACTGATATCAAGAAGATTATTCAGTGCAATTTTGACCTAGGAGTTATTTTTTAAGTGTGCTTTAAATAGTCGTTCCAGTTCCAGCTTGGTGGTTCAAAAAGAAAACAATATTGATAATAATAATAAATAAATAAATTGTTCTCAGAAAAAATAGTTCTTTTGATTAGTAAATTTTTGCTACCAAAATTGTAATAAGAATGCTAATAAGAATGTTAATTCAGTTTTTATTTTTAAATAAAAACTGAAGGTAGTTAAATTGCTACAAAAATGAAATACATAGCTAATTTAGACTTTATTGATATCTTGCTCAACCCCCTCTCTCTCTCGAGTGATATATTTAAATTTAGTTTATTTTTCATTTTTAATTTAATTACACTGACTCACGCAACCAATGACAAAAGTCAACTTAGAACGGAAATAATGCCTGTTTTCGTTTAGTTTCACTTGCATACCAAATTTTTGTATGAATTCTTGCATTACTTCTTGAGATGTAGCAGCCATATAAAACAAGAAAAAGTATTCTGTGCGCCATCTTTTTGAGGTGATTAAACCAAAAATAAATAGGCAACTCGCTCTTTAAGATATACCTGTAGACCAAATTTTGTACTTCTTGAGATATATCAATCCCAAAAAACTATTCAATTGCTCCATCCCCTGATGTTCTTGGCCCAGGCATCTGCTCCCCTGCTGCTTCCTAACATTTTATTTTATACAAATACAAAAGTGACGACCAGCAACAGGCCCAGCTAGACTGGTCCTAGTCAATTTACAATCCCCAGTAATGATTAATGGCCCTCTTAAAACTATCTACTCCCATGCCCATCTCTTTCTGTAAGCTGTTCCAAGGTTCCACTTCCCTGTTATAATAATAATTTTTCCTAATATCCATGTTGGCCTGAGATTTAAATAGCTTAAAACAATGACCTCTTGTCTGTTTTCAGTGCTAAACTTCAGTCCCGTAACATCTTTCATTTTAATAAATTTAAACAACTGAATCATGTCACCTCAGTCTCTTCTTTGCCCAAGATTGTACATTTTTAGCCTTTTCATCATTTCTTGAGAAATGTCAATCACGCATATTGATGAAAACGTTCATTTGCTCCACTATCTTGAACGAGCTGACGCAAAAAACCACTCAGACCTAAATCATATGTGGGAATTTGTGGGTACCAAATTTCATTCAAATTGTTACAACAGGATTTGAGGTAGAGTGGCTGCAAAAAACACACGCACAGGCACACACCACATACACATTATCGTTGAAGAAAGGTTCAAAAAGAATTCAGCACACATAAGAACTGAACGCTGTCAGAACGTTTCACAACTGGTTGATAGCGAGTCACAAGAAATAAGATAACGTAAAAAAGGAAACGTGAATTTGTTTGTATACTATTCATTTGCTGAAAAACAACCGAGAGTTAGCAATCAAAACGGGAGAAATTTTTTTGTATTTATCATGAAACTTATTTAGTCCAGTACTATTTTTAACGGAGACCTTCATTAAAGGCAGTCACCATTCATTCGTAAATTTGATAATAAACAACGTTTTTGTGCATTTACATTTTTCGTACCAATTGAATGAACCAATTTTGAACCGGCGACATTTTGGACTGCCGACATTTTGGACCGGCGACATTTTGACCCCAAACCATGCATCACGTTCAGAAAGTCTCAATTCTTCTTTTTATTATTTTTAATAAAAACTCAAATAACTACAAGAGGCAAGACTTTATGTCAAATCAATTTTGCACAGTATATTTCCCAATAAATAATCATTTTTGGTATGAAAATATTCTGCAAAGCAGAAAATCTTTTTTTAAAAGGATTCTCATATGCATAAATATTGCAGCAATTAGGCTTACAGCCAACTGACAGTAACCTTTCTCATGCAGCCAGGCATTGTCTGGCAATGTTTGAAGTGAGCTGCATACTTGACAGCATTGAAAACCATCAAATGCATCCGATACTTAGATTTTTGCTCCCAAACTAAGCTTTAACAAACAGAATTGTCTTGACAAAAATTTCTCGCATCTGTCTTAGAATGTAAATGTGAGCTGAATGCCTCTTTTGCTTTCTTAAAAAAAGTGGTTTGATTTCTGCTGGACATGGGGTATGCTAAATACAGGAAGAATGATTTGAGAGTTTGGAGCAACCCAACAAGTTTTTCATTTATCAACAAGTTCACACTTTATCAATGTTTTCTGTTTCTTTATATTTTATTAATTTTTCATATTTTATTATTTGAATTGTTAAGATGCTTGAAGTTTCATGCATTTATTTATTGTAGTGCTCAGAGTGAAACCTTATTTGAATAGTAATTCAGTTTCTATTTGAGAGCTTGTTCACCAGTTTATTTGATTCGTTCTTGTTCCTTGCCCTTTAACACAAATAGAAAGAGCATGTTTAAACTTAAAATCATGAGTACATAATTTATTATGTATAAAATTAGAAATTTATATTAAAAATATTAGAATCTCTAAGCTGTGCTTGAATAACTGTTTTAATCATCAAATTTTTAAATACCTCAAAAATGAAAAATTTAAATGCCAATCTTACAGTTAAGGAGCTTGATTCCTGATTCTATATGTTTCAGATATACAGCAGGACAATCTTGTTCCAATACGAAATATTTGAATATTGCACACAAACATTGGTTACTGGAATCTTGCACTTCAGCAATATCACTGAAAAGGTGTTAAAATATAATATTAGTGTCAAAGCACAGTATTCAGATGGTAATATCAATAGTGTTTTCTTCTTTGGATAAATCACTAAACAGATAGAATTTTAAACAAAATTGCTGAAAAAGTGCAAGTGAAAAACAAACAGAAGAAAAGAATGAAGTTACTAATTCTTGTAACATTTTCCCTCTAGTATGTGATCACTTTTAAATCTAAGTATTTCCATAACTAATTCAAAGCAAATGATTAACTATGAGAGCAAGAGATAAACTCCTGCAACAATTATGAAAAATAAATGAATCTATTATAGCTTTTGTAGGGATGGGCATTTTGCAGGGAAAATGGTATATTTGCTGGAAACAGGCAAAAAATGAGAAAAACCAGTAAAAACTGTAGGAAAATTGACAAGATTTCAAAAAATGAACTAAAAAACAACAAAAAAGCTTAAAGTTAAAATATTAATCAGAGATTTCATCAAAATTAGATAATTAAAACTTAAATATTCTTTTTGAGGATAGCAATTAATATATATGCATAGTTTTTTTTTTTTTTGAAAATATATTACTAGGATAGAGAAGGAGACATGATATAAGAATTTTGTTTTTTTAAATTCCCAAACTTAATGTAGTAAGTAATGCAGTCTTTTGTAGTAACTAAAAAATCACCCATCAAGATATGACAGGTGAAAATTGCTTCTATATTTAAATGAAGCAATTGCCTGTTCGGGGATATTTTGATAGTTGAAATTTTAACTGTAACTCCAGTGGATTTACCTTAAAATCTAGTAGATAGCATGTATTGTTGACCACTTCTAAGTTTCTTCATTATCCTAAAATGACAGTATTACCAGTAAAACAGTCACTTTTGTCAACAGTCAATTGGCACTTCCAACAAAAATGTCCTAAAATAAGATTTATATCCAATCTTTTGAAAGTAGAAGGCTATATATTAACTGAATGTACATTTACTTTAAAGTTTATAACTTTAATTACTAAATGGTAGCAGTGCATAGGAAAGAGAAGCAGTTGTGTCGAATCCGCCATTTTTGTTGCAAAAGCTTCTTCTCCGGCTTAAGGGAAGTATGCACCTTAGTTCATTAAAATCTGACTTAAAATTTATTTTAAATTTTGGTTGTCAAAAGTTTCGTTTAGTTGAAAGATGTTACTTTGAGGGGGTAGAAGTAAATTTTTGTCTCTTTTTGGGGTTTCTGAAGAAATGATGAATGTGCCATTTAGTGGTGCTTCAGTTTTGCTAGTCCCCAGTAAATGGAACATGCACTTATAGTCTCTAATGTGTTGTGCAATGTGTCACTAATTTGATTTCTGATATTTTTGCAGCAAAAATATTATATGGGTTCTACTATTGATTTAAATCCTCCAGAATCTAATATTAAATTTAAAAAAAAACAATAAAAAACAAGTATGTTTGGCCATCACAGTCAGATATTGCGACTGTAGAGAACTGTTCCATTTTTTGTGGTCCCTTTGACTCATCGGTTTAATGTTCCTTTTATGTGAAAACAGTTATAATTCTTAAAATCAAAACTGCATGCCAACTGATGAAACGGCAATCATCTCGATACTTTTTTTTTGTGCAAGATTCCAAATTTTTATTTCTCAAAAATACATTTTTAGCGTCAAGATGTGTGATTTAACATTAATGTATGTAAAATTACTTACTTTAAATTAACATTAGTTATGTTTCTTATGATGATGAAATTTGTATGTAATTTAAAAGTGAAAAATAAAGTGATTTCCAGTTTTATTAACATGTGCCAATCACTGGATCACAATGTGCCAATTACTGGTGAGTTTGGTAACTTTTTATGCATATATTTTTATAAAAATATCTATTCAAATATTTTTGCATTTAGTGAACTGAATAGATGCACAGATGTGCATTCTTTGACACAAAAGTATTTACAAGTAAATATTTCTTTTCTAAGAAATGAAAACAGAGGTAAGTTTAAGGACAAACTCTTAAAGTGCCAATTACTGGGGTTGTTACTCTACGTTTCTGAGTATGGCTCAGTGAAGCTTTGAGAACACCTTTTATAAGCAACTTTCTCATAATTTCTTTTTTATAGAGACACTAATAAATTACTTCTACTTCTTTTTACTAAAAGTTATTTATTAGCGAGAATCATTGCACATTTATCTTCAGGGACTATTATGACTTTTAAGGTGAAAATAAGCAATATGTGTATTAAAGGAACAATTAAAATGGACAGTTGATTCCTTGCAAAACTGAGCATAACTCACAGATCTGTGTTTCTTTATTTAAATAATAAAAAAAAAAAAACTAATCTCGCCGATATCTATAGGGGAGAGGGGGGCACATGTAAACATGGGGCACATGTGAACAAACCATATTTTACCCAGATAACATGAGGAAAAAAATCTGAAAAAAATTCATGTAGATGGCAGCAGTAGTACTGTATGCTGCCTGAAATTTCAAAGAACTCAACCATTTTGTTTTTCAGTTATCATAATAACTTCTGTTTTGGAAGGTGCCAGTATACTTTCATGTTCCAGTTCTCAGAGTAAAAACACATTCAACACTATCTTTATTGTGATTTGAACTTTATTCATTTTGAAGCGGAATTTATAAAGTAAGTTTTTGTACTTTATTTTTGTAAAAAAATTTGAAAGAAATATTGCTTTTTATCAGATTAGGCTTAAGTTGTTATATGGGGCACATGTGAACACACTATGTAGGGGCAGGTGTGAACTGTTTACATGTGCCCCCATACTGTTTTTTTTTAGTTATTTCAATTTCAAAAATTGTTTAATTTTTCTATTTGATTAGGCTAATTAAGAAACATTGAATAATTAAAAATTTTAATAATTGAAGTTAGTATCAGCTGTAATTTGTATATATGTAATAAAGAAATATTTCTAAATACAATATTTTTCCTAACAAAAAATTTATTACCATTTCTTTTAAGATTCCAATAAACAATGGTGAGGACATATAAGAAAAAGACCAACAGGGCTATGATAGTAGAAAAAGATGTTGAGGATGCTATACAAGCTGTCATGAAGAATAATATGTCAATTAGGAATGCGGCTGAGAGTTTTGGTTTGAAACCTACAATGCTGTACAAAAGAGTTTTTCAAGCTCGAAGAGATTTGTACAAAGTTGGTCCACTTGGAATGCCAGATAAATTTTCAAACAAGTATGCAAGTAGACAGGTGTTTACTGTTGAACAAGAAACACTCCTTGAAAAATATCTTATGAAAAGTTCAAAATTACAGTATGGTCTGACATATAAAGCTGCAAGGGAAATGGCATATAGTTATGCAAAGAGTTTGGGCAGAAGTTTTCCTGAATCTTGGGAAAGAGACAAAACTGCAGGTTTAGATTGGATAAAGGGATTTATGAAAAGACACTCTATCTTGTCATTAAGGAAACCGGAAAACACTAGTCTAAATCGGGCCTTAGGATTTAATAAAGCAAGTGTTCAAGAATTTTTTAATAACTACGAGTCTCTACTGAAGAAATTCAATTTTTCTTCTTCCGCGATATATAACTGTGATGAAACAGGAATCGCGACTGTGTTGGAGGCTCCAAAAGTGATCGCGGTTTGTGGAGAGAAACAAGTTGGACAAAATGTTTCAGGCGAGAGAGGTGAACTTGTATCATTTTGTGGTATAGTTAATGCAATGGGAAACACTGTACCTCCTGTTTTTGTATTCCCAAGAAAAAGATACAAAGATATTTTCTTAAATGGAGCACCATCAGAAAGCTTAGGGTTAGTATCCAAAACTGGATGGATGACAGCAGATATCTTCCTAGAAGTTGTAAAACACTTCCAAAAGTACTCCCGCTGTACCGCAGCAAATCCTGTTTTGCTTCTACTTGATAATCATGAAAGTCATATCAGTTTGGATGTAATATTATTTTGTCGTGAGAATGGAATAGTACTCCTTACATTCCCCCCTCATTGTTCACATCGCTTACAGCCTTTGGATGTAGGTGTTTATGGCCCCTTTAAATCTGCACTGAAAACTTCTTTCAATGACTGGTTGACATTACACCCAGGAAAAAGAATAACTATATATGAAATTGGTCAGTGTTCTTCACCAGCTTTCACAGCAGCCTTTACATCCAAAAATATTAAATCGGGTTTTTCTAAACCAGGGATTTGGCCGTTATCTCGGCTTGCTTTTACTGACGCTGATTTCATCCCAACTCAAATAACAAGCCTAATGCCAGTTAATCCTGAGGATGCCTCCACCAGTTGCAATGCACATTCAAGTCCTACCCCAGAATGTGTGAGACCATTGCCTAGAATAGAATTTCGCGATTCCACTCTAGGGAAAAGTAAGCAGCGTCAAAAAAGAAAATCAAGAATTTTAACAGACACCCCCGAAAAAGACATTGTTGTCAAAGCTATGGAAGAAAAGGCAGAGAAAATGAAGATAAAATGTGAAAGAGTTGCAAAGAAAAGAAAGTTAGAACATGCTGAACTGTTGAAAAAGGAGCAGTCAAAGGTTATAGTCAGTGACTCGGAATCCAGCATTAGCTTTGAAGAGAGTAGCCATCCAGAAATTTGTGCTGAAGTCAACCTTGCGCCAGAAAATTTAGCTGTGAATGACTTTGTCCTCGTAGAATTCACTACAAAAAAGACAAAAATTCACTATGTTGGCCGTATCGAGAAAATGGAAAGTGATGAAGCAAATGTTAAATTCATGAGGAAGCAGAAGAATGAAACCTTTGTATTTCCAGAAACAGATGATACATCGATGGTGAACACGGATGATATTCTGCTAAAATTACCCCCACCTACAATTTTAGGTAGCACATATCGAGCTGCTTCTTCAGTTTCTTTTTCTGTAAAACTTGAAGGCTATAATGTTCGTTGAATCAAGTTAATTTATTATGTACTCAATATTTATATTTTCATTGTGTTTATTAATGTGTAATAAAGAGTACTTAAAGATATGCTTAGGTGCATTTTATACCATTTATGTATCTGTTCACTTGTGCCCCACGTGTGTTTACAACTGCCCCCCCACCGGGGCAGATGTGAACAAAATGTAACATATTTTAGAATTAATTTTTAGGTTGAAATTTCCTCTTGTAGATGGGGGATAACTGCATGAAAATATTAGCAAATGTTTGATTTATCATATTTAGCACCTTTTTCTTTTTTATCTCAAATCAATAATGAAAAATATAGAAAAATGTCATTTTTGTTCACATGTGCCCCCCTCTCCCCTATATGTAAATTTATGTTCTAATGAATTTTATTTTCCATTCAGCCTTTTTTTGTTTCATTTTATAATGAGTCTTCGAATAAAATAAAGACTGATGAGCTTTTATATTCTGCAAACTTGAACAAAGTAAATGCAAAATTTATGCCAGTTAAATAAGAAGACTTATAAACAGGAATATGCTATTAATTTTCTTTTGATGCTATATTTGTAACAATGAATACTTTTGATTGATTTGCAATGATAATAATTGAGGAATATTGTTTTATGGTACAATAAGACTTTTTGTTTGTACGAAACTATATCAATGTTCAAAAATTGGATTAGTTTTAATCCGAAGAAACATACCACTGATTTGAAATGTCAAGTACTTTAAGTTTCCAAATATGCCTGACAAATCTAGCTTTTAACAATTTATCTGCCAATTGTGTAGCCAAAGGATGGTGATGAACCTCTTCAAAAACAGCCTGAAGTGCTTGAACAAGATGAAACCAACAGTATTGTCCAACAGTAGAACAGGAATCAACTTTCTGTAAAACATATTTTGAAAATATTAATTGTAACATTAAAGAGAAAAGTATAATGCATCCAACAAAATGGTAAAAAAATACACAAGTTATATTCAGTTAAAATAAACAAATTAACTAGTTTTTATTCAATCATTAAACCCTTAATCATTTACTTAGAAAATTTAGAAGTAGACTAGGAATCATAGATATCCATTTTCCATCATACTTTATCATCTCTGACAACTGACAGGGAAAATGTAGGCATATAGTCCAGTTCCCTAAGCACAGCCTTCCTGATGTATTGAACCTCATTCTTTTAACTAATTACAGGAACAAATTTTAGTTTGAAAGTCAGATTAGATTGAATTTTATGCTTCCCAGACCACACCATAAGGAGGTTCCTATTACGGCTCCATAAAACAGAGGCATCTATGAAAACATTATATCAAAATTTAACATTACTGTGTTATGACAAAAGACCGACTCAAGTACATTTACTAGCACAAAGATAATGCATGGAAAGGTTTGTTCTGGGCTTCATTATCATAACCGATAGATAGAAAAACCTTGCCAGGTAAGATGCCGATTTATTCTAGTTGATAAAAGCTGATGGTAGGGTTTGAGTGGGGTTCAGATCCCATACAGGCTCAAGTTAATAAGACATTTCGAAAGCTGGTAGCAAAACTATAGCCAAGTTTTTGCTCCAGTGGAAAGAGAGGCCTCTTTGAATGTTGCACAGAGACATAGGCAAAGTCTCATGGTGTGATTTCATTTCTGCACTGAGAAATAAAGAGGGGAGGTGATTGATGTGACGCGCTTGAACATCCTTAGTTGTGCAACATGGAGTTTTCCTGGTTTCTCCTTATTTAATTTAAACAAATGTGGTGCAGCCACATTGGAAGCCAGCTTTACTGCAAGTGCTGTGGAACAAAATGAACTTAATATGTTGAAGTACTACAGCCTAGTCTGTTGAGACTCTTGAAAAGTGACACTCAATCTGAGGCTCACTAAGTTTTTGTGAGTGTTCTGTTAAAGGCAGACAACAAAGTTTAAAAGTCAAAAATTAAGCTTATCCTACATATGTACAGCTAAAATGGGCACTTTCTTCTTTTCTACAAACAACTGCCAATTTGGTTTGTACATGAAAAGGGTCATTTATTGGATGAATTCAGCAATACAGTGAAATACTGTTACAACGAATACCAATACAACAAAATTTCCATTTCAAAGAACTACATTTTCAGCCCCTATATAACTGCCATTACATTATTTGAATTCCGTTACATCGAACAAAATTTGCAGTCCCTTGAAGTTTGTTGTAACGGGATTTCACTGTATTATGAAAGAAAATAAGATTAATTTGTATGCATTGGCTGGTGTGAAATCAATGTCATTTGCAAGCAGCCCATGAGAAAAAAGTGTTGAGTACTGTTGCCCCTGAGCCTTAAGAGACAAAAAAAAAAAAAAAAAAAAAAAAACCTTGATTTTTTTCCTCACAAAATAAATCTTTCTAGATCAAGTATTATAGCCAGGTGATTACTCTGGTATACATTTCAAATGCTCAACTTTTAGAATATGAGAAATATGAACTTGCTTGAAAACATTTTGTTAAACAAATATATGCATACTAACCAGACAAAACGGGATGAAAATCTTTTCCAAAGCAAGGAAGGGAAATTTAACTGTTTTTTCCAAGGTTTCATTTTCATCAGGTAAACTTTGAGACTTGATCCCATCTGTGTTGGTAGGGTGAATAAATTGCTCTTCCAATGTGTCTGTGGTGCTAGAGCAATGCTTTGCTATTCTATATACATATATTTAAAAAAAGAACAATACATATGTGATACATAACATACTCAAAATTATGAAAAAATATATATCGTGCTGAAACAGATCTTGGACTTAGAATTTAATACAGAACAATATTTGTAACAGTAATTACAACAATAATTTCATGATTTCAAAAGTAGATAGCTTAATTTTTGACACAAATTAAATAAATGAGATGATATTTGGGATGAATTAAATTTAAAAATAAAAACCTAAATATGTAGGAGCATGCGTAGGAATTTATTTCTGAAGCAGCAGCAAGCCAAATGTTACAACAACTTTCCAAATTTAAGTTTGAAAATATTAAAATCCCTATTTAAAGTGATCATTTTAAATTTATTTCTTTGGGACACGGGAATCTTTGGCTCCCTTTAAGCATGCCTTTGAGAACCATAAAATTTGGTTGTTAGATGGTGTTACGAACTGTGTCTTACCTAAGACATGTAGACACAAGATTCAAACCGGATGCTAGAACTTTCAGCTCAATAGGCACTGATGAAGCAGATGCATTTTTCAAACTAAGCGATGCATGGGACTGAGACAATAAGAATTTTGACAGACTTCTGAAACATAGACTCACAGTATCTAAAATTTGTGTTAAAGGCAAAGGTGAAGGTAAATTTTCTTTCCTAGGAGGGAAAGAAGAAAATATTAACTAAATTAAGAATTTCTAAACTAATACACAGTAGGAAAAACATTAAAAAAATTATTGTATAAAACTGTCGACATTTTAAGAAAAATATCCAGTGGATCATTGTTCCAGTGGACCTTTTCCCCCCCATTGTTACTACTGACTAGGACCAGCCTAGCTGGGAGCAGAGTCTGTTGCTGGTCATCTTATTTGTATTTGTATTTATCTGTATTTGTATTTTACAGAAAATTAAAGATTTTTAACTTTCCTTCAAAGTACAATCACATAAAAGTCTTAATGTTATAAACATAGAATAATTATTTGGAAGATAAAACAGAATAGCAAATGAGAAATTAGCATCTAATCATCTTTCTTAGAAGAATACTTTCAGGGTTCATACTCTATTTGGATGAAAAAATTCCATGACTTTTTCGTGACTTCATAAAAATGTTCATGACCTTTTTACATGTAGAGAACAGTACTATTTAATATCAAACTTGCCAATTTCTAAAATGAGCACTGGCAAAACTTCTACGTGAATGCCACTACCTCATCGAAGCAATTACTTGTGATTGAAAAAAAAAAAAAAAAAATCAGTGTACACCAAAAAAATTGAACTATTCTTATTTTTCTTCATCATATAAATTTAAGTATAGTAAAAATGCGGAGAATGGAATATAATGATGCTTAAATGTATATTTTTTTTAACAACAGGCAAAATGATAATGAATGGGACAAAGATTGAATGAATCATTACTAAGTCTCAATAAATTTGCTTCAAAAGTGGCCTTCTAATGTCCCATAACTTGACAGTATTTTGGTTCTTCAAAGTAATGCCACATTCTTTAGTAAAATCATGTTTCTAAACCAGAATATTTATGCATAAAAAAAAAACATCCAATCTTTCAATTTAAAACTGGTGGCTTACTTATGTGCATATTTTCAAATGCATATATATTAATAGGTTCTGAAATTCCAGAACATAATGTTTGAATCCTGACATTGAAAAGCAGAAGGTCGCATGGATTAGTTTTGCAGGCCATAAGTTGGGCACTACTGTTTTAGAGTATTAGAATTCCCCTATTTCTGCATTCTATCGCCAGACTAAAGTTCTTTATTTTCTAAAACCTGCAACAATTTAAGATAAACTCTGGTAAATTTAATAATATTGTTCTTATGAGTGATGGAAACGAACTCTGATGCAATTGAAATGTGTTTTTTGAGCAGGTGTGGCGTAATCAAGAACCTGCAAGTTTGCTACTACAAAATAGAAAATATAAGAAGTGTTGAAAATAATGGTAAATTCAAAATAAGTGATGTCCAAGCACAGGGCTGCCACAAAAGTTCAAGAATGAAATTCCCTGACATTTCCAGGTTTTTCAGTTGCTTTTAGAAAAAAATCCAGGTTAATTAATTTTGACTTACGCTATTAAATACCAATACAGCATATTTTTATTGTAACTAAATCTCCTTTATGAATCAAATATTGCTTTAAAAGTCATCAATCATTGTAATCAATATGTAGGTTAAATTAATATAAACTAAAAATTTAGTTACATTGATTACAAATCCTTTAAAAGATTAGAAATTTCCAATTAATACTTTTTTTTTTGGAAAAAAGACTGAAATATCAAACACACTAAGCAGTTTTTGGCAAAACCAGTTTCAATGTTGGAATGTTTCAAAAAAAGTTTTAAACCATAAAAACAAAAATGTGGAGACTAAATTTTTATAACCGTTGCTCATTTTATGAGAAAAAAAGGAGAATGAAGGCAAACAAGACCATGCATTACAGAAAATAATAGTAATTCTCAGTTAAGCATGGCTTGGATTTATTTTATTTATTTATTTATTTATTTTTTCAGAAGAGGCAAAATAAAATGTAATACCAATAATAAATTAGAGCTTTATGATTTTTGCATGGATATTTCTTTTTTCTTTTTTTTTTAATTTTGTAATCTTATCAGATGCAGTCTTCAAAAATGAGCTTGAATTTTCTTTCTCTCAGCTATCGGTAAAATTTGTATATCCGGAACACAACATTTACCGTACACCAGCATCTTTGCTTGAATGGCGCAGCAGTTTCACCCATCAGATGGAAAAATTGAAAGAAATTCCCTGACATTTCCAGAAATTTCAACCAATTTGTGATACTCCTTGACATTTCCCTGACTATTTTAGGTGATTTTCATTTCCACTGACAATTCCAGGTTTTCCATGTTTTCCAGGTGCGTGGCAACACTGAAGCAGTAAAATCACATTGCAAAAAACGATGAGCGTCTGCCACAGAAGTAGATGCAATGAGATTTCAAAATTCAGATTTGGTTTTGAGATCGTTCAATTTCCCAGTTCATATGCATTACTGTTAAATCACTCAAGATTTCTAATGCTCTTTTATCTACTGTTACTTTATCTTTACCTGGGACATTTTTCCATGACTTTAAATAAATTTCCATGACTTTGAATGAAAATTTCAATTTTCCATGCTTTTCCAGGTCTGAAATTTGTTTATTTTTTTCCCATGACTTTCCAGGATTTCCATGACCCGTATGAACCCTGACTTTTAAGTTTGTTCAATTAAGGTTTTTATTATATTAACTGCAGCAGTAATTTTTCTTGCAATGACTTATATCATAAAAATACCTCATGCTATTATTCTACATTGACACAACACCTAATAATACTAAGTAAATAATCCAAAACTTGTATCATGTAAATATATAAATAGTTAAAATATGTAACAATGCTATGTTCTGATAAATGCTGCCAGATTTCAATCACTATGATTTAAAGCTTAAAGAGAAAACTTTCACACTATGTAGTAAATCCATGATCTGTCTAATACATAAGTTAAAAAAAAAAAAAAACTTTAAAATTATGTGTTCATGGATTTTTTTTTTTTTTTTTGTTTTCCTCTGCTCAAAACTCCTTATATGAAAAGATTAACCCTAAAATTGATAAAATCTTGCTAAAAACTAAAGTAGAGTTTGCAGGTATATAAAGAGTATATGCACTCAATTTCTACAACTTAGGTCATTTTAATCTCATTTATAGTGTCAAACAATTAATATCACAAAATTTTCATTATTTACATTAAATTTTGGATTCATTTTGCAAAACAATTTTCATGTTGAATCTGACTTAATATTTTGAAAATATGTAATAATTTTGATATTCATCATTTCAAGGTAAAATTTTATTATTTGATTTTCCCCCATAAACTTAGCTCAATTTATGTTACTAAAAAGATAATTTGTTTCCTTCACTTGATTGTAGACCATACTTTTTTCTCTTTAAAGGGATTAAGGCTCCGGGATCAAATAATATTTATCCAAAAATTTTAGTTGAATGTGCAGAGGAATTAGCAGATGTAATTGTAAATATTTTCAATGCATCTTATAACTCGGGGACAGTGTCAGAGGATTGGAAGCTGGCTAACATTACACCGCTCTTCAAGAAAGGGTCTAAAGGGAGTGCGGGAAATTATAGACCTGTGAGTCTCACTTCGGAGGTTTGCAAAATTTTTGAAAGATTGATAAAAATTAAGATAGTAAATTTTTTAGAGAATAATAATCTATTGATTAGTTTTCAGTACGGTTTCAGAAAAAATAAATCTTGTGCAACTAATTTATTACATTTGTATGACAAAGTTACCATGGCTTTTGTTTAAATTGATTTTCAAAAAGCTTTCAATAAAGTACCGCATGTTGCTCTACTTAGCAAATTTGCTGATATAGGAATAGGAGGGAAAACTTTTATTTGAGTAAAAAACTGGCTGACTGGAAGGAAACAAAGGGTAGTTGTAAGGGGAACTTATTTTAATTGGAGTGAGGTTTTAAGCGGGGTTCCTCAAGGATCAGTGTTAGGACTTGTTTTGTTCACTGTTTTTATGAACGATATTTATAAAAAATATTTCTGGGAACATAAATTGTTTTACTGATGATGTCAAAGTTATGGGGAGTGTAGAAAATGAAGAACAAGCAAATCAGCTGCAAGAGGATCTAGATCATATTACGGAGTGGGCTGATAAATGGGGTACGGCTGTTAATGTTGGAAATGTCAAGTGCTACATTTAGGGCATGGAAATAAGTGTACAAGTTATTATTTGCAAGGTTCAGTCATTAGTTAGGCAGAAAAAGTTACTGACCTGGGCGTCTTAATAAGTCAGGATTTAAAGTTCAGCCAACAGTGCAGCATAGCTAGTAACAAAGCCAATAAAATGCTTGGGATTATCAATAGATCTATTTCAAACAAATCTACTCCAAAACAATACTCCAAATCTCCATTTGGAGTATGCTGTTCAGTTTTGGTCTCCTTACCTTAAGAAAGATATTAATGTATTGGAAAGTGTTCAAAGGAGGGCTACAAGGCTAATAAATGGACTTTCTCATTTAGACTATAATTCCAGGCTTAGAAGGCTAAAAATGTACAGTCTTGAGCAAAGAAGAGACTGAGGGGACATGATTCAGTTGTTTAAATTTATTAAAATGAAAAATGTTACAGGGCTGAAGTTTAGCACAGAAAACAGGACAAGGAGTCATTGTTTTCAGCTATTTAAATCTCAGGCTAACATGGATATTAGGAAAAATTATTATTATAGCAGGGTAGTGGAGCCTTGGAACAGCTTACCGGAAGAGGTGGTAATGAGCAAGGGAGTCTATAGTTTTAAGAGGGCCATTGATCTTAACTGGGGATTGTAAATTGACTAGGACCAGTCTAGCTGGGCCCAGAGCCTGTTGCTGGTCGCCACTTTTGTATTTGTATTTGTATTTAATTCTATAGATTTAGCTGCTTCAACTCACTTATTATAGTAAATTATGATTAGAAACCAACTTACTTTAGAAATATTTGAAAAAATTGACAAACAGTAAATAAAACTGAAGGATTTTGAACAGTAACGCATTTCACAATGAGCTGCATAGATTGTTGAAAATGGGTAGCAAGGAAATCAGTGGACATAAGGCATTTATCACTAAAAGTAGAAAAAAAGATCAATTAGTAATGGAAACTAAGTTTAATTGACAGCTATAGTGAACATAGTTAAGTTTATGCTGTTAGCAAGAATAATTTATGACCACTACATTATGAATCAGTAACTATTAATAAAAAAAAAAGACAGTGAGGAACTCTAGGCTTCTATTTTTTAAGCAGGGCACAGTTTTCTCATCTTTTTTAACATCTTTTTCATCTGCTGTTTCAAGTATTATTTCTCATATAGTCCAAAACATAAGTTAATAGCATCAGTGCAGGCCTGCTCCAAGCCTGATCGGCGAGGTCGTGCAAACGTCTTTTGAGCACCTTAGTGCAGTGGCGTTCGAGGAAAATCTAGTTAACACCTGGAGTGAGGCTTTGTAAACAAATATAGTGTGTGAAAACTACGTTTGAAATTTAATTTCATAAGAACAATGTATAGTTCATCTGATATGTTAATGCGTTTTGGAAAAAGAAAATATTCTAATATTAAAATTAATGCTGCTAAATATCGCTTTAATCTCTAATTGATAAATAATTGATCAAACTTTTATGCCTGTCAAAGCATTACCACAGGGTACTAATTATATTTCTAAATTGAAGCATATTAATACAGAGGATATTCCACCTTGAAAACTGAAATTAAAATGTTTTCCAGGAAAATAAGTAATTCTAAAGCTCTTTTTAAAATTTAATACACAAATAATTGAAGAAAAAGGCGAGGGGGAAAGAATCGAGTAATCATGGTCAAGTTGTCATTTTACAAAACTATAAAAAGAAAACCGAAGTTGTTGCCCACAATATGTAAATGTTAGGCACAAGTAAATATCATGCAAGTGTGCTCACCATTTTTGTGTATGTTATAACATGAAGCTGTCAAATTTGAACAATAGTTAAAAATCACAAAAATATGTATCGTATTGCACAAATTACAATTCAACATATTCACCACAAGCAGAGGCGTAGCCAAGGGATGGCATCCAAGGAGGGGGCATCCAGGGAGTCGGGATCCTCCCCAAAATGAGTGAAACTTCAAAAATGGAAAATATCGATATTTTACAAGTAGTTTTCCTTGGATAGTATAAAAAAAAACTTGAATTTAAGTGCAGAGAATTCTATATATTTCCTCTACTTCTTATAAAGTGCAAGGATCAATCAAATTTGAAAACACAAACACTTTTTCCTCCTTTTTTCATTAAAAAAAAAGTGAGGATTTAAAAAAAAATGGTGTTACAACTAATGACAATTATTCCTCCTGGTAAGAAGCGACTTCTAAGTCAAAGCAAAGTCTAAGAACGTCTGAAAAACGTTTAAAAATTCAGAAACATTAGCTTCTTACAGGATTTTTATCAAAATCGGATTAGAGGACATCTGGTATTGGATATAGGTTTTTCTCTTTTTTTAAAACTTTATATAAAAATCAGAACCTCTCCAAAAGGAAATCCTGGCTACATCATTGACCACAAGAGCCTAATTGTGGAATAGCGAAGTTCTTGCGCCTCGTATGCTCGACCTCCTGTACTATAGACATACCGAAATAGGCTCCACATTACGAAGAAAAATGCTAACGTATGCATTAATTAGCATCACGTGCTGTCAGTGTAAAAGACTGAGCTTTTGAAAAAAACGTTCAAATACAACACTTGTCGTTTTAGATAAAGGCAGCAAAGCGGATTGCTTGTTTCAATGAGCAGTATAATTTCCAGGAGTGCCCCCCCTAAGAGCAAGGATGCTCCCCCCTCTGAATATCACAAAAACCCTCTCAAAACCAAAAGCCTGCCATCAAAAAAAAAAAGAGAAAAAATACCCGTCAAAATCAGAACCCCTAAAAATCCCCCCCCCCTAAAAATTTCAATGGCACAGTCTGCACTATGAGATCTCTTTCCCCCAGGTGGGCACTTATATCAGATATCATAAAAAGTTCAATTTTATTTTTTTGGTTGGATTTTTTTTTTCTTTCTCCAAGTGGAGCATTTTTTAGCGGTCTCGGCACCTATTTATCTGTGGCACCATCGTGCACCGCACGACCTTGCACATAGGGACGGCGAGGCCCTGCATCAGTGATATCCATTTCTTCAAGCAACTACCCCCTTTTCACAAAAACTATTTCCGGCATTATCATGCTTCTTTCCTTCTTTTGTTTTTCTTTTAATCATTTGTTCTTGGAAATTATTGACAGTAAAGAGATTGGAGCTCTCTTTAAAAATTGATAATTCTACTCAGTGTTCAAGATCATCAAGAATTTTAGTATTTTTATGAATCTCAAAACAAATCTTTTCTCAAAATTTACTATAAATGTCCTCTTAGAGAAGAAGGTCCATTTAAAAATTTTACTTGGTCCACGGTTCATGTTTTAAGAACAATAGAAGGGTATAGTAACTTTTTTGCTTTTAAAGGAATAATATTTTTTGTTCCCTATGTTCAAGTGTTCTTTATTTTTGTGTAGGGAATTTATCAGGACTTACACTAATTTAATGGAGCACGTACCTTTTATTTCTACTATTTCTGTTCCAGTGTTATTTTTTTTATACACATTGAATATTTGACCACAGTGAATAATCATATACCTGATTCAGTCTTGAACAATAATAAAAAAATGAGTAGAGGAAAAGGAAAAGCTGTTCGATTATATGTTTTACTTATTATTATTTTTCTTGTCATTAAAGTATTTGCGCATTGTAAAGTTTCTGTTGTTAAAACTTAAATAATCTCAAATAGTCAAACACTAGCAGACCCCTGCGAAACATTCATGCTCAACAGCAGTAATTCGAAAATTTGGTTTTTAAGAGTAAACGAGCTGTTGTGTGCATCACATGATTTCCTTTTACTCCAAATTAATGTCATTTTCTCATTATTAGCAGTTTTAATGTGATTCAATAGTTTACTTTCTAAATATCACCAACAGTAGCCAAATTGAAACCAGATTTAAAAAAAAAAAAATTAATCGCCAAATTTGTTGCCAAGTTGGCGAAAAAACTTGGCGACTAAAAGACTGGCAATATATCGCCAAGTGTCCGCCAAATTATAACACCACTTGAGTTTACATCGAAATTAACAATGATTTCCCCCAAAAAAGGGGAAAAAGACCCCTTTGGAGCATCCGAATGCAACCAAAAAGGGAGGAGCACAACCAGACCCCACTAGGAGTCTAAGTACCAAATTTCAACTTTCTAAGACATTCCGTTCTTGAGTTATGCGACATACACACATACATACGTACATACAGACGCGTAGAGAGAAAACTCGATGTAAATAACTCAGGGATCGTCAAAATGGATATTTCGGGTGTCTGTACGTTCCTAGGCATCTATCCACGTGTGGTCGGGTTGAAATATAAACTCAACATTCATTAAGGGGTGAGCAAAATAGAAAATAAGGCCGATTTTTGAGTGAAAATTTTTTCACGAATACACTACGTCCTTTTTTGTAAAAGGAAGTAAAAAATCTAGAAAGGATGTTTTACTTTTTTAGTTTGAGTAAGTGTTATGAAAATCATGGTGTATTCACAAAAAACATCAACAAGAAGTAATACATGGATGCCTTACTTGCCAAATCGATTAACTCCATAAAACAAAAAGCCGAGAAAAGTGATGAAGAAGATAGTGTTATCCATAGGAGTGAATAGGCCCTTTTGTTACAATTTCTGCCATCACATGGTCAGAAATTTACTGAACCTAAATTTTAATATAAATTCACATGCTAAGCATTGATAAAGCACTATTAAAGCAGAAATGAGGGTTTTTTTTAAAAAGTGCAGTAAATCGATTTGGCAGTTGAGGCATTCATATGTGTTTAGACTGTGATTTACTATGTTAAAATAATCAGTTTTTTTTTTTTTTTTTTTTTTTTTTTGATTTTTATGCAACAACACAATTGTGGCTAAAATATCGTACCCTCAATGAGTTAAGACTGGTAATTCATGGAAACTTGGATCAGAATCTGAGGAAAATTAGTCATTCAAAAACTACATTTTCTGGCCTATAGGAGAATCAAACCCATGGTCTTTGTGTTATTAGCATGACATTCTTACTGACTTTGGGATGGTATAAACTTAAGCAATGCATAATAAAGTAACTAAATATATTGAAATCAATGCAACTATTTTGTTAAAATATTTTTCAAAAGTTACACTATGATTTACCATGTTAAAATTAATGTTTTTTTTTTTCCTGATTTTAACAACAACAGAACTGTAGTTCAGAATCTTGTTATGAGTTTAGATTATAAATTCATTGACAATTGATCAGAATTCTGCTGGAGGAGAAAATAAGTTATTAAAACAAAATTTTTTGGCCCATGGGGATTTGAACTCACAATCTTATGCTCTAACTCAGGGGTTCTCAAATTTCTCCAATTCGGGGCACCCTTTTCTTTTCCTGTGGCCCCACAGGATGCTGGGAACCCACTTTGGAAATCCTTTCACTAACTCACTAAACCAATGGAACCTTTATTGGTGGCTAAACAAAAGTTTTTTTTTTTTTTTCCGACAAAACTGCTTAAATGTGGTTTGTCTGTTTATTTTTCTCTGAAAATGGAGGAAAAAATCTATAAAATGGTGCTTTACTTCTGAAGTTTGATGAAGCATTAAGGAAGTTATGGTTCAAATATTTCCGCACAGAAATTACATTTCTTATTTAAGTTGACAATTCACAAAACATTTTAAAAACACACAAAAAGTAGCTTGAGAAACAAGAGATAAAAAGTAAAATACAGTAAAACTCCAACTATTTGAATTGCTGTTAATCCAAATGGCTTTCAAGAATTGCAGGATGCCCAACTTTACTTGAGGGCTGCACCGCATATTGCAATCATTCTCATTGCCCAGAAAATTTTTAAAATTTTGAAATGTTTAACCTGTTTTGAAATAAAGTGGGAAAACAGAAAAGGAAAAAAAAAAATACTAACAAATAAATAATATTTTCATTACTTAATGCTTATTTTATTAATTGCATATGTTTTCTTGAAACCAACTTTTGAGTATTTGGCTCCAAATTTGAGACATTGTGAGTACTCATGGTTTTAGATTTACACATGAACAAAACAACGATTCACATGAGTCAGCTGCTCTGGATGCGAGTAGCCTGCCAGCCATAGGCTGGGTACAATGGATTTACTGTAACATTGTTTTAATGTACAGCACTTGTAAGCGTTACCTTTCTATTTGATAATTAAAAGCCCTTTTCTTCATTTATTTTTCTTTCATTTTCAACAGATACATTAATTGACCAAATGTTAAGGTGACTAAATGTTGACAATTGGAGTTCTATTTTACTGCTGAATACTGTTGGAATTTTAAATACACATTTGAGTTTAATTTCTTTGAAAAATGTGTAGATTGCTTATTTAAATTTCAGTAATCAATCTATAAAATACTGATTGCTTACTTGAAACAGTACATACCTTGTAATCATAGAAGTCAACAAATTTAAGTTCTTATGAAATAATCTCCAGTTCTTAAGTTTTGATAAAAAGTATGCAATATCAATGAGAACTGGAACACCTAAAAACAAAAAATATGACACCATTTCCATGTATTTTGTATAAAATTTAATTATAAAACATTTGCTTAAATTAACTTTTTTAATGATGAACAGAAGTTTAGGCCAAATATTGTGTCTGCTGCCACTACTTCTTAGTCACGTCATAACAAAACATGTATAAAAATAAAAACAATAAGAAAAAACAAAAGTATAATATACAGTGAAATCTTGTTACAACCAACTTCAAGGGACCGCAAATTTTTTTCGTTGTAAGGGAATTTCCTTGTAACAGAATTCAAGCAATGTATTATAAATTAAATCGGGACTGAAAATGTCTTTTGTTTAAACGGAAATTTCATTGTATTGGTATTTGTTGTAACGGGATTTCACTGTATAAAATAAAAAACAAATACAAACAAAAAAAATCTTCAACCTCAAAATGTACAAAGCAGTAATAAATAAAGTACAGTATTAACACTTATAAAACCATTCTAAATATACCCATATATAATTACAGTTGGATCTCAACTTACGGGAGGGATGCATTCCAAGACTCCTCGCGTAATTCGAAATTTCGCGTTGTGGAAAATTGTTGTGTATGTGACATTTTAGAAATTTTTAAACACCTTTCATAAAGCTAAATTTTTACCGTATTTTTGAAAAAGCTGCATTATTTAAACACTGCACTGTAAGAGTACTATACAGTAGATACAATAAGTTTCATTTATAACTTAAAAATTGAAGATGGTGATTTATGCTGCGTAAGCTGATCGTCATTCTAATATATTTTTAAGTACACTACAGTAGCTTCGCATTTGCTTTTATAACATTTAAATCTATGGTGACACCCCTCTTTCAGGGTCTCTATTCTCTACAATACAAGAGCAGTTTCCATTTTTATATTGTTTCCATTTTGCTTAAACATTACTCTGCGAGCTTCATATTAAAACTAAGGTCTGGACTTATATGGATTGCCTTCTCTTGACTTTTAATTATATGTACGAAAGATTCCTAATACTTTATTGCCGTGTTACCTTCGACCCACCTTCTAGTTGTTAAAGCGTATAAAGAATCTTTAAGTTTTCTCATATTGTCGCAAACTTTTGCTTTTTGTTTCCATCATCGCACTTAAGGTGAAACAGCGTGCCTATGTGCTACAATATTTCATCACCTTTCATATTTAGAATAAACAGATGAAAAATGAGGAGTAGTGATTATACACACGAATAAAGCTATGTTTATAGTGCGGTGCGGTGTGTGGGAACTTGCGCAGTCAGTGATGCTGAAAGGATGAAAGTACATTCACGAAGTCAATGTTTAGTAGTGAATAACAAAGGAAAAACTAAGCATCATGATTCCTTTCCAAATATTTTCGTGTTGAGAGCATGAAATTCGCTTTAGCTCCAAAATTTGTTGCTCCTGAAAAACTCCCGTTATAGCCATTTCGCGTAAGTCGGATTGCGTTGTAACAGGAGTCAACTATACACTTATAAAATCACTCGATTATCTTATCTGGGTATCTTAATAAATCAGGACTTCAAATTTAGTCAACAGTGTAGTATTTCAAGTAACAAAGCCAACAGAATACTTGGGTTTATCAAAAGATCTATTTCAAACAAATCAAAGAAGGTTATTCTGTCTTTATATAGGAGTTTAGTTAGATCCCATTTGGAGTACGCTGTGCAATTTTGGTCGTCTTATCTGAGGAAAGATATTTCTGTATTGGAAAGGGTTCAAAGAAGGGTAACTAGACTAGTAAGGGGACTTTCAGATTCAGATTATGATACCAGACTTAATAGGCTTAATATGTATAGCCTGGAGCAAAGGAGAGTCAGAGGAGACATACAAACACAAATACAAATACAAAAGTGACGACCAGCAACAGGCTCTGGGCCCAGCTAGACTGGTCCCAGTCAATTTACAATCCCCAGTGAAGATCAATGGCCCTCTTAAAACTGTCTACTCCTTTGCTCATTACCACCTCTTCCGGTAAGCTGTTCCAAGGCTCCACTACCCTGCTAAAATAATAATTTTTCCTAATATCCATGTTAGCCTGAGATTTAAATAGCTTAAAACAATGACCCTTGTCCTGTTTTCAGTGCTAAACTTTAGCCCCGTAACATCTTTTGTTTTAATAAATTTAAACAGCTGAATCATGTCCCCTCGGTCTCTTCTTTGCTCAAGACTGTACATTTTTTAGCCTTCTAAGCCTGGAATCATAATCTAAGTGGGAAAATCCACTTATTAGCCTTGTAGCCCGCCTTTGAACCCTTTCCAATACATTAATGTCTTTCTTAAGATAAGGAGACCAAAACATGATTTAGTCGCTTAAATTTATCAAAATGAATGATTTTAACGGATTAAATTTTTGTACGGAAAGTAGGACGAGGGGTCATTGTTTTAAGCTATTCAAATCTCAGGCTAACCTAAAAGTTAGGAAAAACTACTACTTTAGTAGAGTTGTGGACACTTGGAACCGCTTACCGGAAGAGGTGGTAATGAGTAAAGGGGTGGATAGCTTTAATAGGGCCATTGATCTTCATTGGGGACTAATAAATTGACTAGGACCAGCCTAGCTGGGTCAAGAGCCTGTTGCTGGTTGTCACATTAGTATTTGTATTAAAATCAGCTGCTTTTTAAAATCAAATCCGGAAGAAAAGAATTATTACAAAACTCTTAAATGCTAAAAACCAACCTTTAATAAAATCACATAAAATCAAGTTCAATAAATATTGTAAAGGACTGTTATTATGTGTTGAAAATTGCAACAGACAAAATAAATTCCAAAGCTATGTCACACAAAAGTCTGACATAGTTACATTAATCAATCTCAGAAGAAAAGGAATTCGCAGTGCCAAATTTGCTTTTAATAGAGCTCTGAAAAGAGCTTGATATCATAGGATGAACTTAAGAGCAAACTGATGTAATGTTGGAAGTTACAAAATTTTTTATGCACTTTCAAATCTTGCTGAATCTTTACTTTCTAATTCTGTTAATCAAACAAAAATACTCCAATACTTTAAGGTTCTTTTGTCAATAACACCAGTATCTTGTGGCTATCATAAAACTTTCTTCTATAACTAGCTTATGAGTTCTTGTATCTAATGTATAACTGCTCAAGTAATTGCTACTCCACAAAATTTCCATGAATCCAATAGATTTTTCCATATATTGGGTATTGAAGAAAGTAAAACTGTACCTCTTGTTTAATAAAAATGTCAACTGTATTTTGATGCACTTAAAATTGTACAAAAATATAGATAAATCGGATCCCAACTTAACCAATTGATTGGGAATGCAACTTTCATGCATTAAATTGGGGATATTTCTAATATCGGGATGCTCAAAAGTGTAATTGCACTAAAGTAAAATTGCACTTACCCTATCTAAAAGTCTTAATAAGCAACCGCACAAACATATCCATAATTAGAAAGTGTACACTTTTTATTCAGCATGCCGAGACTTATTACACTTGTTAATTGAAAATTAAGTACTTACTAAGTAATACATGTTTGAGAATTTCCTTGACAGTTGACTCGAAATAGTTTCTTTCGATTTTATGGAGAGGAGAAAATATTGTATATATAATGAAAATATAATAATAACCCATTTACAACCTGTTGCATGAAAAATGTTTATAATTTCCAGGCCATGTAAAGCATTAGAAAAGTAAGTTTTAGCGGGAGTTTAACTATCGCTTTATGCGTCGGAATTGCTACTCATTGGTTGCCCCTTGCCCGTCACAAATTGCCGATTCCAAGAAAAGTTTTTCTACTTCGGGCAATATATATATATATATATATATATATATATATTACCTGGAAAACAATCCAATATTTCCTAACTCAAATTTAAAAAAAAAAAATCAGCTGTTAAAATAATTTGTTATTTCAGGGTTTTTTACTTGGTAAATAGGAGTTTTGGCCTTCATTTTAGTTGGGGAAAAAGAAATATTCGCTAAATCGCGAAGTTTGTTAAATAGAGGTTCATTAAACAGGGTTCCAACTGTAATTCCATTATTTCTTATAGAATTTAAACATTAAATCCTTTTATTTTTTTAAGTGTTGGTATGCCGGTTAATAAAATCAAATGTTTTCCAAGTGAATGTGATTTTGATAAGCAGCAAGCACAGATGTTGTAAAAAAAAAAAAAAAAAAAAAAAAAAAAAAAAAAAAAAAAAGTTAAGTACCAAAAAACAAGAACATTTAAAACAAATTTAAAAAGTGTTATACACACAATTTCTCAAAAAAAAAGTTTTATCTTAAGAGTTCATTAAGACTTTCGACTTTTTCTGTTACCCTTTTCTTCAAGGTGTCTTAAGACAAATATTCTAACCTTTCAGCATTTATAACCAGAGCCAGATCTAGGAAGAGCAAGCCGCCGTGGCCCTTATCGTGGGCGACATATTCACTCTATTTGTGTGGGGAGTTTTGTTGAAATTCAAATAAAAAAACTTAAAAGACAGGTACGGGCAGTAGTTTGAAGATTTGCCTTGGCTCTGAAAAACTGAAGATGTGGCATTGTTTATGACTTTAATTTTTTATTCTAAAGCAGAATACTGTTTTAGTATCAGAAAACACAGCAGAATTCCAATATGAAAATACAATCTTGCCTGTTTACGTTATACATAAACTGAAATCATAGAGGAAAAACAATATGCAAAAATCTTGTCATTGAATTTCTGATTACAATAATTTATTCATAAAATATTTAATTTCAAATTGCAAATTTTGTTCTTACCAAATAATGCATAATTCTTTTCAAAAAATATTGAATGATGAGAAAATAGTTCAAGGCAGCACAATATGGATCTGTAAATGAAAAAACAAATTCACTAACCAACTATTGTGGGGAATAATTAATGCAAAAAATCATATCTACAATTTCCTAATCTTCATGTATGAATACTTAGTTACAATTTTGAAAAAATCTTTTAGGATTTTGTTAAATATTGTGCATATATGCAAATTTATTTGCATATTTATTTGCAAATTTATTTGAATATTGTTTTACAGTTGTAACACTCTCTGTACTGGTAATTATAAGAGTGGTCTCTGTGAAGCAGAAAGAAATAGAAAGACTGAAGTATATGATGATTGCAATTTGAATTTACAAATTAAATGAATTTAAACTTAATTCAAGTTATCCTCAGTTCATTTCTCAAACAAACCATGTATACAGGGTCGATCCTAACAGGTGTGCACCGCACAAGGGTGGCCAAAGCAAGGGGGGCCGCAGGCAGCATCATATAGTTCTTTTAGTCAAGCAAAATTTCTCAAGAATTTCTCACAAGAACTTATAATAAGTTGAATAAATATGCTGAATTTTAAATGTTCAATTATCAAAGTAAGTGTTGATTTCCCCTGACAGCATAGCAAAGCTAAAGAAAATTAGAATGTTAGGGAACATTGTGTTGGTACATTGTCCATTAATATCTAATCTTTACAGACATGCTTCATTTGGTTGCAAAATTTGAGACAGAACCAGTAATCAGGTATGGATACAGGGGAGGGGAAATGAGGGGAATGGCCCCCTCCTGAATCATGAAAGGGTGCCTTCTAAAAGGAGCACCAAGGGCGGCCACTAGTGTTTAACCCCCAAGCTTTTATAGACCTAAACAATGAAGACGTATTTTATATATACAGTAAAACCCCTCCTAACTGACACTCCTCTTATGCGGTCAATTTTTAATTCCCCAGTTTAAATGCAAATAACATTATTAAACCCCTGTCCTGCGGACACCTCTCTATTGCGCACAAAAAAAATGATTAATATATTAATTTTAATTGGTTCTTCAAGTATTAACCATGAAAATGATTTGGCATTTGAAAATAATAATTGTCCAGGATTTTTCCAAGAAAGCACATAAAATAAATTAATAAATCACATGTTTCACAGCTTTGTTGCTGTTAGATCTAAAAGAAACAATTAAAATTGTCGTTGGTTAAGATAAAAAAAATAATAAATAAATAAAAAAAAACACACACACACAAAAAAAAAAAGGATTCGGAAATATTCAAAGATGTTGTTGAAAAATACGGAGAGGATTTCGTCTTACCCGGAAACGTTTTTGAAAGTTTCATGAACCACAGCTGCACAGTGCACAATCTATTCAGAAACGTTTTTGAAAATTTCATGTACCGCAGCTGCCCTATATATTCAGAAACGTTTTCAGATTTTTTTTTACAACGTAAAGAAGCCCCTAATAACAGCCCCTCTCACTTAACGTATGAAAAACAAACTAAAATTGCATTTTTCAAACATCAGTTTCAAGAACTTTCAGGGAAGGACCACAGATCCCCTTTTTCTCCAACGCAATCACTATACCTCAAATTTTCTCTTTTTAGATGGTTCCATGGAGCCATAGAACCCTTCCTGCCTAAACTAGCCTGAAATTGACTTCAGTTTCAAAAAATAGTTCATGAGGGCACACTGAACCTCTGCCCCCTCTTTGTCCCATCGTTATCAAACAATGCCTAAAATACGATTCTGGGACTTCAATTTCTAAAAACTTCCGAAGGAGAACTGCCTGGCTTATGTAACTTTTCATGACGCTAGGGCATACCCATCAATTGTCCAGGTAAGGGGGACAAAAGTCTATGGTTGTATTTTTTGGATATCAATATCGAAAAATATCCGAAAGATCCGCCGAAGCTTCCCAGTTTCGCTAACGTCACCAAAGAAAGGATAAAATTGTGCTTTTAGAAATATTCGCTTGGGAGCCCCAAAACCCTTCCTTTTAAAAAATGGCTTAAAATGGATTTTAGTTCCGAAAAATATTTCAGTTCAGAACATTTTCACATTTCCTCTATCGTTTTCAAACATAGCCAAAAATGGGTTTTTGAAACAATAGTGCCAAGAAATTACCAGAGGAAAGCCGCCAGATCCCCTATATCATCACCAAAGACTGCCTAAATTTGAGTTTTAAATTTCAATTTCGAAAACTTTCGATGGGAGACGATTGAATATCCCTCCCTTTAGCAACGTCAACAAAGATAACCCAAAGATACAAATACAAGTACAAAAGTGACGACCAGCAACAGGCTATGGGCCCAGCTAGGCAGGTCCTAGTAATTTTACAACCTCCAGTGAAGACCAATGGCCCTCTTAAAACTATCTACTCCCTTAATCATTACCACCTCTTCCGGTAAACTGTTCCAAGCTTCCACTACCCTGTTAAAACAAAAATTTTTCCTAATATCCATGTTAGCCTGAGATTTAAATAGCTTAAAACAATGACCCCTTGTCCTGTTTTCAGTGCTAAACTTTAGAATTGTAACATCTTTCATTTTAATAAATTTAAACAACTGAATCATGTCCCCTCGGTCTTAAAACTATAGTTTCAGAAAATTTTCGTAAAGAGCGCCGATCCTTGCTAAGTTACGTACCGTAACTTAGCAAATAAAAAGCAAAAAAAAAAATAAAATGGAAATTAAGGTCGATTTTTGAGTGAAATGTTTTTTGCGAATACAATACTTCCTTTTTTGTAAAAGGAAGTAAAATGGCTTCAATTTTGAAAAAAATTTAGAAAAGAACTGCAGCATTACTTTCCCCTGAAGTCTGGAAAAAGTTCCTAAAATTGCGATATTTGACTTCAAGTTCGAAAATTTCTCCATGCACCTTGAATATAACAGACTCTTTTGTCCATGCAACCACACACAACCAAAGATTAACTAAAACTATTTTTCATATGCCTATTCCAATAATTTTCTGGAAGCAATCCCCCCTCCCCTGATCCCGTCCTGCATACTTCCTCTGATGTCACCGAAGGCAGACTATAAAATGCGTTTTTTACGACTAGTAAATTTTGGTATCTATTACTTTCTTCAAAGATATAAATTTTACCTAAGGAGTTTCTAACTATAAAACTTTTCTTCCTTTTATAAGTTCATCATTCTTCTGTTTTTTTTCTTTTTCAAATTAGAATTTGATATAGAAATTTTAAGAAAAATTTATATGAACGTTAAATATTAGTCAAAATATGCAAATTACTCTTGAGGAGCAGCACATTAGGTCCTTGCACGTGGGCGACTGACACCCTAGGATTGGCCCTGCATGTATAGACCACTATCGGCAACCAACATGTGTCTATTGCTTTACACAGACCTAACATGTAATTGTGTACAGTGCTATCTCATCAGATTCTTTTGGAGAAGGAGGTTTAAGTGCCTTATAAATACAATACAAATATACATATAACTTCCCTTGTATACTTTTCCATTCCATTATTGCCTTAAAAAAATTTATATTGTAAATATAGGCCATTAACAAAAAATATATGCAATAAATATGTACCTCAAAGCCAGACTTACGTAAGTCCCATTCAACAGGGTTGTTGGCAGTTGAAATAGTTTACCAGAAGCAGCTTTTACTTGCAATGGTGTGATGTGGTTTCAAGAGAATTCTTGATCTTCATTAGGGATGGATAAACTCACTCAGGGGTGCTCCCCCCTTAAGAGCAAGGGTGCACCCCCTAAATTCCCAAAGATTCCTCCAAAGAACAAGACCCCCCCCCCCCCCCCGAAAAAAAAAATACCCGTCAAAACCCCCTAAAAAATTTTAATCTTCATGACCCAACTTAGGTGGGCGCCTCTGAACTGAATAGGACCAACTTAGCTGGGTCCAGAGCCTGTTGCTAATTCTCACTTTTGCATTTGTACTATCACTACTTTGCAGAAAAGTAAAAATGTTTGTTTGGTGCATAAAAAGGTTGAAACTAGCATTTTTATAATAGAGGTAAATAATTATAAAGTAATTTCTTTTTAAATAGAATTTTATTGTTAAGGCTCAATGGTACTACATACAATGCTGAAATAGCCTGAAAATTGCCACTTTTGAACTTAGATTAGTCTGGTCCTGAAGTACAAAATGATCTACTCTTAATTTTATAAAGAACAAATATAAGTTATTATAAAACTCATACAGTAAATAAACATCAGCTTACTCTATCAGTAGTTCATTCTTTGTACTAATAACTTCAAATAGTAAATCTGAAAATAAAAATAAAATAAATACCATAAAAAAGATACTATTTTTAAAGCTCACATCTGACATCTTATACCTTCAGCTTAAACATGTTCAAAATAATTATTAATTTAACAAAAGAAAAAAAAACATTTTGCTTTTATTTTTTAACAAAAAATTATTACATTAAATTTAATGTAAAAATGTTTATATCTGCACCAAAAATTACAAAGATCCATACAAGGGGGAAGTTACAAAGTTTTTTTTACCAAAGTGCAAAGTAGTTTCGGGTGTCCATTAACTGACTGTACTAGCCACAGTTGCCTTAGAGATGCTGGAGTGAGCAGATTGCTGGTGGCAAGAGTGCATGTCAGTGACCTCTACCAAAAACTCAGAGAGTTGAAAACACAGGAGTATTCCGCCGTTTGAAGGAGAGAGTTCAAAGTGTACGCTTAGAGTTCAAAGATAGATGCGTTCTCCTGAGGGATGATATAGCCTTCTTTCCCGTTACTGGCAAAATGTTGGTCAAGTTTAACGCTGCAAACACTTCTGCAACCATCTCACAGCTCTTACCTAGCTTCTAGCGACTTCTTTTCGTCTAATGTCATAAGATACCTGAAAGGTAAGCAATTTGACACAACTCTAGTGGTCCCTTGACAGCTTTCCACGAGATGAGTTCTAGGAAGCTTATAAACAATGAAAAAATGCTGGCAGTGTTATTTTGATATCCAAGCAGGGTCCCGTATCTTAAAACGTTTTTTTAAATCATGGTTTTTATCAAAAATTTAAAAGTTGTCTAAAATTTATAAATTTTTTAAAAATAAATTTATTTGAGTAAATTTGTAATTTTTATGAAATATATAATACAGTGGTTGGAAAAACTACATTTTTTCATAGCAAAGAACTACAACTATTTTTTTTTTTTTAATGTAGCAACTACAAACTACTTTTGAAATGTAGCCGCTACTTTTCAAAAAATAAGAAAACAAAGAGATGTGCACTAAGGTGTCCCACAAAAATTGAAAATCGATTTTTCAAGTCGCATACCTTCTTATATTTTTTCTCTTGTGTCAAAACGATTGTGAAAAAAAGGTTTCAAAAATTTTGAACAACGGCAACCCGTGCCGACTTGAGTCTGAAAGTGTAAACCAACAATGTATGGAAGACAAAATTAAAATTAAAAAAAAAAAAAAAAAATTTAGAAACTCAAATTTTCTGTTGATAAAACGCTGGCCCTATACCCCACACTCTATACATGTACCACAAAAAGTTATTCCAGTTAAAAAACCATTTAGATACCCCACACTTAGCCTAAAATTTGTGATTTTCTTCAAAAAATTGATTTTTTATATTTATCTTTTAAAAAATTGCATATAAATTTAAAAAAAACATAAAATTCAAAAATTATTAGCAAACACATTTTCAGATCAACATTTGCAAATAAATAATAAAAAAATAATGCATATAAAATGAAAAATTTAACTTAACCTTGATAAAATCCATCTATATTGCAGGAGAGCAAAAATTTCTATTTAATGCTAATTACCTACTTTACTGTTTATATTTTTCAGCTTGATAAATTTTGTAAAATTTTCCTTACATTTTTTAAAATATATATCGAAAAAAATCAGTTTTAAAAAAGATAATAAGTTTTAGGCCAAGTGTGGGATACCCAATTGTTTTTTAATTTGAATAAATATTGTTACAAATTCTGTAAATAGTAATTATTGTAGTAACGTAACCTGTAAATAGTTTCCCGTAATGAATATACAACCCCTTTTCATTCGGCTGAAGTATACGATCCCCTATTTCCTTTTCTTTTCATTGATAAAATTTGATAACGGTCTACGCATTTCGAGAAGCAGTAAGAATGTTGTGGAGACTTCTTCGATGTTTATAAAAGCGTCCTGCGTGATAAAAAGTGGAATTTCGAACTGAGAGCGTATTTGCTTTGTTTATAGCGAGGCATTTCGCTGTGTTGTTTTCGTAATTGGAAGTAAATACGTGTGTAACCGTTAAGTTTACGGTGTTGAGTGATATTTGCTTAATTGCTGATGATTAATTTAGCAGTTGTTAATGATTTCTCCTGTACATAGTGTAAATAAAGCTCCTGTGTTTTTATCAAGAACTGTGTCTTCATTTCAAGAAAGTGGAAGTCGCGACGGAATCCGTTACAATATTTTTGTGGTGCATGTGGGGTATAGGAGCTTTATCAGCAGAAATTTTGAGTTTCTAATTTTTGATCTAGCAATGACGGAAATTGGCACTCTGGTTGTTGTCATTCAAATTATATGAAACTTTTTTTTTACAATTGTTTTGATTTATACAAATACAAACGTGACGACCAGCAACAGGCTCTGGGCCCAGCTAGACTGGTCCTAGTCAATTTACAATCCCCAGTGAAGATCAATGGCCCTCTTAAAACTATCTACTCCCTTGCTCATTACCACCTCTTCCGAGAAGCTGTTCCAAAGTTCCACTACCCTGCTATAATAATAATTTTTCCTAATATCCATGTTAGCTTAAAACAATGACCCCTTGTCCTGTTTTCAGTGCTAAACTTCAGCCCCGTTAGATCTTTCACTTTAATAAATTTAAACAACTGAATCATGTCTCCTCGGTCTCTTCTTTGCTCAAGACTACATTTTTAGCCTTCTAAATCTGGAATCATAGTCTAAATGAGAAAGTCCATTTATTACCCTTGTAGCCCGCCTTTGAACCCTTTCCAATACATTCAGTAAATTACCGCCCATTAGCCAGGGCTAAAGCAGAAATACATGAAATACATTAATATCTTTCTTAAGATAAGGAGACCAATACTGAACAGCATACTCCAAATGAGGTCTTACCAAACTTCTATATAAGGGAAAAATATAAGAAGGTGTGAGACTTGAAAAATCAACTTTGGATTTTTTTTGCGACACCCTAAAATACACACACACCGTGAGAGGATTGAACAAAAAAAATGTTTAGATTAATAAATTAGCTCATCTGAACATGGAATATAACTAAGAATGATCTACTATTTCTTTTTCATCTTTTTTTCCAAAAAGGTCCCTTATCATACTCTTATGTAGGGGAAGGCAGAGCAAGATGGAATAGCGGGGTAAGATGAAATACTGAAGCTCCTAGCAAGGTGGGTGCTAATATCTAGCGGAAAAGTAGTCAAGTAGTTGCGTTGGGTGAAGCAGAAACAGGGGTGATTGTGAGTTCATCAAAAAATACCTGAAAGTTTCAAAGCAAGACGGGTGGGGGGGGGTCATCTTTGACCCTTATTACTTAAGTGCACCTTTGCCATAGTATTAAATAGCTCTGAGTCAAAATATTGTGTGTACATGTGATTAAATTTTTAATGGGTTACAAAGTTACTTTTGAGCTGGTGTTATACAAATTATCTTGACATTTATTTGTCCATCTTAAGGGATAGGTGTCCATCTTAAGGCTCTTGCAGGTATATTTGATGAGTATTATATAATTTAAAAAAATTGCGGAGGTAGGGAGATAAAAGCATAACAAAAAAAAACATAATTCCGGTATTTTCGGACATAAAAATACCGGAAATACGTCCGAAAATGCCGGAAATTCAGTAAAACACAGGAACACAATCACCCCTGCAGAAACCACGTTGGTCGAAGCAACCTGGTTGTGCGCTGTATTTGTAGTGCATAAAAATTTTCTCTCAATTTTCTTGCATTCCGCCGTGCTCTTATTTTGTTGGAACACCTTTCCAAGTGTAGTTTGGTGAGTACGATTTTACTAATCGTTTGTACTCTCATATAATCATAATCCGCAACTCTAAAGGATAAATTTACAGTTATTTAATGTAATTTTATTTATAACCTGAACTTGAGTCGACCGTGAACACGCCGAATGACGTCAGTGGGGCAAGACGAGATATTATACGAGGGGCATGATGGAATACTATCTCATCTTACCCCCCACATTTATTGCGATTTGTTTTTTATTCTTTTGAGATTTCTTAAGATAGTGAAAAGAAAGACGAATATGGGAATTTGGTCACTAGAATCGATGCAACATGCTATTGAATGTATAGTGAGTGGGGAAATGGGATTTCAGAAAGCATCCCGAACTTATACCACGGGCTACACTTCATAGAAAAGTGAAAGAATCTAAAAAACAACAATTGGACAGAGGTATTCTTACGGTTTCGACAACTGGAAAAATGTATTCAAATAAAGAAACCACAAGTTTAGATCTAGTTTAGCCTTTTTCCCCATGAAAACTATTTTTTCTTGGGAAGAAGGAGACCTTCTGGCGGACTAAAAGAAAGGAACTTTTTGTGGTGAAGGCTCAAAACGAACGAAAGAAAATAAAAAAAATCTAAGCAGAGAGAAGAGAATAAAATGGAAAAATATAAGCAGGAAGAGGAGAAAATCGAGGAAAAAAAGAAGAAACAAAACGTGAAAAAGGGATTTGGATGATATTTTTTCATTTACCCCATCAACTCGTACAGCAATGAAAGTTGGCCAGTCAAAAGATAAAAACAAAAGAATACAGACTGGAAAATTAAAAACAAAAAACTGTACTTAAAGGGAAACCATCCGAGTCTTCATCGTCGTCTGAGCCTTCTGATGTCGAATGCCTTTACTGTGGACATTTACTATATTCCCAATCAAAAGAAGGATTTATTAGGTGCTGCGAATGCAAGAAATAGGCCCATTGATCATGTGCAGGAGAGGAGGATGAGGACGATGAAGCTGCTCATCTTTCTGACTTATGGCAAACATTGAATCTCATCTTACCCCACCTGGTAGGGTAAGATGGGATTTTGACTCATCTAATTTAAACATGCGTCAAAATTTTTCTGTTGGAAATAGGATATCGAGTCAAATTTTATACTTTTATAATACTTGAGAGATAATAATGACATAGTTTTCTAATTTATTTATGAGTTTAATTTGCCCCCACAACTGTTTTTTGGTTAAGTGTCTCATCTTGCCCCACCCTCCCCTAATACTGTAATGATCATATTTATTGTAAGCAGGCAAGGGCAGTTCAATATCTTTCTCTGATATATCATTTAAAGTATCTTCTTTATTTAATGAATACTGTAAAAGCAGTTATTTTTGCGAGACTTGAAATTTTGCGTGCCTGTCGTAATCACGAAATTTTATGCCTCGCGAAGTTATTTTGTTTCTCAACTTTCCTTCTCACTATAGAAAATTCACGAAATTTTCAACTTGTGAAATCACTGATATCTTCATTTTTGTGAAAAAAAATGCTTTTACAGTATTGGAACAATAATCTCTTTGAAATCCAAAACGTTCATCTACAGGACATTCTTAGCAGCCAGAAAAAACAAAGAAGTTACTTACTTGGCACTTATCGCTAATTCATATACTTTTCTTTTTAAGTGAATCTCTATTCAATACAAATATTAGCTAAATATTTGTATATTAGCTAATATTTGTATTGAATATTGTTATGAGAGAAAACAAACTAATGGCATCAAACAGATAGAAAGTATTGCCAGGGAAGTGCACAGTAATTTTGGGGCCCAAAACAAATGACTTTTACGGGTCCCCCTTCATATTGTTTATCCTGCGTCTCTGCATATATTTCACCCCTCATTTCAAAAATGTCAGGCTTGGGTCCGGGCCAACAGGTGTCGCTCCCCCCCCCCTCGCTCTGTGCACGCCTTTGCGCACAGCGTCTTTTTTTTTTTTCTTTTTTTAAGTTTATAAAAGTAGTTTCCAGAAAAAGTAGTGCAGTGTAGTGCACTACTTTTTTTAAACAGAAGTGCGCTACACTACAAACAACTAAAAAATATAGCTACTACAGTAGCGTTGCTATTTGTAGCACAATACTTCCAACCACTGGTTTAATATAATTATTAAACTATTTAAAATAACTGAAATAAAGTGGTATAGCTACAACATTTCCAGAAAATATTAATTTATTTTTCTTCTAAATTATTTTTCTCTGGGATTTTAATTGAGCAATCTCTTACAGAAAGTTTAGAGCGATTGAGTGGTGCTTTCAGAGTACCACTCAAGAGAGCGATTGAGCGTGCTAGGGATGGCCTGCATCTGAGCTCTACAGGGGTCAAAATGGTTAGTGGATTAATTTTAAGGGCTTCGGAGTCAAAAAACTAAGTTGGAATGGGGGGCATGGTTCAAGCATCAGGTATCGAGAGAATGAAATTTTTTTGGGTATTGCTAGAAATGGAAATAAAGTGACGAACAAGAGTAGTAATGTTAACAATTGTAATTTAGGAAATTTCAGGGTGTTAAATAAAAGCAACTTAGGCATGCTTAAAGTTTTCTATACCAATGCAAGCAGTATTAGGAACAAGATGGATGAATTGAAAAGCATAGTTATGGATGAGAAGTTGGATGTTATTGGAATTACAGAGACATGGGCTACCGAATCTGATGCAGAGTTATTACATATTGCTGGGTATAATTTGTTCAGACAGGATAGAGTAGGTAAAAGAGGTGGTGGGGTTTTATTTTATGTTAGAGACAATTTTATTTGCAATGAATTGGTCATAAATGATAAGCCTACTGATATTGATATGGTTTGGCTGGAGTTGATGAGCAGTAAGGGCAAGAAGCTACGCTTTGGAAACATTTATAGGCCACCTAATTCAAACCAGGGACAAGATGAACAGATGTACCGTATTATTAATGACATGTCCAGTAAGGGATCCGTTATCATAATGGGAGATTTCAATTTTTCGGGTATTGATTGGAATAATTTTTACCCTGGTAATGGCAAAGAAGAGGAATTTTTAAAAGTAATTGGTGACTGTTTCTTAGTTCAAGTTGTAACTCAGGTAACTCGAGAGGAGGCGATTTTGGATCTAGTTTTTTGTGACATAGGTAGTTTTGTTCAGGGGTTGAGTGTAGGGGAGCATATTGGAGATAGTGATCATAACAGCATTAGGTTCCGGGTTAAATTTGAAGTGTGCAAAGAAGATAATTTTAGGTTTGTGCCCAATTTCAGAAACACTGATTTTGTTGCACTTAGGCAGAGCTTGAAAGAGGTTTTTTCGTCAGGGTTGGAAAATAGCGACGTAGATCAGCAGTGGACGGAATTTAAGGATAAACTTGCTAAAACCGTTGGGGACTATGTTCCATTTAGGAGAAAAGGTGTTAGTACCAAAATTTGGCCCATGTGGTTCTCCAGGGAGACTAAAGAAGCTCTTAATTATAAGCAAGCCACTTTTCGTAAGTTTAAAGAAACTGGTCAGAGTGCGGAGAGGCTCCAGTATGGTAAGGCAAGGCGAAATTTTAAGTATTTGGTACGGATTCAGAAAAGGGAATTGGAGCAAAGGCTGGTAGATGACATTGATGGGAACCCTAAGAGGTTTTTTGCTTACGCTAATTCTGGGAAAGCTCGAAACAGTCAAATTGGGCCTTTGGTTGATGAGTATGGAAATTTAATCCAAAACGATAGGGATATTGCAAATGTTCTAAATAACTTTTTTTCCAGTGTGTTTAACGATAACTGTACCTCAACAGTTGACACTAACAAGACACAAGCTATTATACAGCTTGAGGATTTGGTATTTTCCAGGGAGGAGGTTTTATTTCATTTGAAAAAGATTAAAGCAACTAAAGCTCCGGGACCAGATAATATTTATCCAAAAATTTTAGTTGAATGTGCAGAGGAATTAGTGGATGTTATTTTGAATATTTTCAATGCTTCTTATAACTCGGGGATGGTGCCAGAGGACTGGAAGCTGGCTAACATAACGCCACTCTTCAAGAAGGGGGTCTAAAGGTATTGCTGGGAATTATAGACCTGTAAGTTTGACTTCGGTGATTTGTAAGATTTTCGAAACTTTGATCAAAATTAAGATCATGATGTTCTTAGAGACTAATAGTCTGTTGACTAGTTTGCAGTATGGTTTCAGGAAAGGTAAATCCTGTACTACTAATTTATTGCATTTCTACGACAAGGTTACCTCAGCTTTAGATAACAAAAAATGTGTGGATGTTGTTTATATTGATTTTCAAAAAGCTTTTGACAAGGTACCGCATGTTGCTCTTCTCAGCAAGTTAGCTGACATTGGAATAGGAGGAAAAACTTTACTTTGGGTTAGAAATTGGCTTACTGGTAGGAAGCAAAGGGTAGTTGTGAGAGGAAATCATTCTAATTGGAGTGATGTTTTAAGTGGGGTTCCTCAGGGATCAGTTTTAGGGCCTCTTTTGTTTATTATATTTATGAATGACATCAATGAAAATATTTCTGGAAGCATGAATTGTTTTGCTGACGATGTAAAAGTTATGGGGATTATCGAAAATGAAGAACAAGTAAAACAGCTGCAAGAGGATTTAGATCATATTACTAAGTGGGCAGATAAATGGGGTATGGCAGTTAATGTAGGGAAATGTCAAGTGCTACACTTAGGTCATGGAAATAAGCGTATGAGATATCGTTTACAGGGTTCAGTCATAAATCAGGCAGAAAATGTTATGGATCTGGGTGTCTTTATAAATCAGGACTTCAAGTTTAGTCAACAGTGCAGTATTGCTAGTAACAAAGCCAACAAAATGCTTGGGTTCATCAATAGATCTATTTCAAACAAATCTAAGAAAGTTCTTCTGCCTTTATATAGGAGTTTAGTAAGACCTCATTTGGAGTATGCTGTTCAGTTTTGGTCGCCTTATCTGAAGAAAGATATTTTTGTATTGGAAAGGGTTCAGAGAAGGGTAACTAAATTAGTAAGGGGACTCTCAGATTTAGATTATGATACCAGACTTAATAGGCTTAACATGTACAGCCTGGAGCAAAGGAGAGTCAGAGGGGACATGATTCAGTTATTTAAATTTATCAAAATGAAAGATGTAAATGGATTAAATTTTTGCGGGAAAAGCAGAACAAGGGGTCATTGTTTTAAGCTATTTAAATCTCAGGCTAACTTGGAAATCAGGAAAAACTACTACTTTAGCAGGGTCGTGGGCACTTGGAATAGCTTACCGGAAGAGGCGGTAATGAGCAAGGGAGTGGATAGCTTTAAGAGGGCCATTGATCTTCATTGGGGACTAATTAATTGACTAGGACCAGCCTAGCTGGGCCCAGGGCCTGTTGCTGGTCGTCACATTTGTATTTGTATTTCTTTTGTCACTGTGAAGGAATATGTAAAAGAGAGAAACAGAAATCATTCACCATATATTGAGTGCAAAAATTTTATCTGCTGGAATGAAACTGAATTTTTTTTAATAGAGTGAAACCTCATTAATTTGGACTAACAGGGAATCCAAGTCATCCGAATTACTGAGAGTACAGATCGATAAAAAACTATAAATTGAGCCAACGTAAATAAACAAACTACTGTACACTGCAAAAATTGTATCTTGAATTCGAGAACGAAATATAAAACTGTATAAGAGAAAATTACAAAAATACAAAACACGACCTAGAAAAAGACATAATTGCACTAATTAGCCTTTTACTAAAAGAGGCTGTCGTCCTGATTAAGCAAAGTCCAGTTTAATAGTCTGGGAATTAATAAGGGTTTTCTGTATTTAACTTAATATCATTCTGAACTTGCAGAACAGATTTTGTTCAATAGGCTTCAAAACTTGTTTTTTATGTCAATCACAATCACAAATGGATATGTGAATATATCATTCATTGCAATATGCAAAACATATGCTAATCCATTAATTAAACTGCTTCGAATTCTCAAAGATAATTCTTAACCGTACCGAGTAGCACTTTGGCCATGTAGCCGAGTACCAAGTACTTAGCCTTTCACTACTCGGCCGAATACCAAGTTAGAGTACCAATTATGTTTTAAGAACAACCACCAATACACACACGATGAATTTTGAACTCATTGGAATTGTAGTACAGACCACATCATAATACCATACAAGAGTTTTTAAAACAAAATTCCAGATAACATTTAATTATGCATTATTTAAAAAATTTTGTTTTGTGTCAAAAATTTTACAAAAAAGTTATTTTTAAAATTAAAAATAAACAAATAAATAAAAGGTATGATTAATCAAGTTGAAATTAATACATTACATTAATCTATTATAGTTCTAGTCTGCCAAGCATTTTTAAAAGCAAAAAAAAAAAAAAAAACGTTAAAAGCACAAATGTACAGGAAAACTGTAGACACGTGTTTCTGCGTTACAAGGAACATCTTTTTCAGTGCATAAAATGTGAGATAATGAATGTAAAGACATCCGGCTTTTGTCGGATGGCTTTAAATCTATAAGCTCACATTTTGTGCATTGAAAACGGCATTCCTTGTAACACCAAAACACGTGTCTGCAGTATTCCTGCACCTTTTTTACCTCATTTTTAATAAATAAGTTTGATTAATTTTGGAGACATTAAAAAAAATATTTACGCCATTGAAGCATAATAAATTTCATTATTCCCAAAATTTAAATTTGACTTGTAAATAATTGCAATACAATATATGCTTGTATTTTTTTATTATTTGTAAGTTCTCTCTAGAACAATATTAATTTTTTTACAACTACTTAGCATTGGCCGGGTATCTGATCAAAATTTGGCAGAGTAGTTACCGAGTATTCGGTACCTCTCTACTTGTTAGAAAAATAAGGACTTAATATAATGCCTAAATTTTTATTTATATATAAGCGAAAGAACAGGTTATTTACTCCTTTCTTCTCAGGAGCACAATTGAAAAATGTGACTGAAATAATATACTTTGGTGCTTTTTCTTCTCACTTCTTGTACACAATTGCTAAAATCAGTTGTTTTTCAACACCATTTATTCCCTCACCATGCAAACGTGCATAAGAAGGTTTTAGTAACAAGCAAAAGCTCTGTACAGTCAACTCTTGAAATCTTGAAGCCTTAATAACTCGAACACTCCTTTACCTTGAAGCTGTCATTAGATCCCCAAATTATCAGTTTCCAATGCTAAGTTGTCTCTATATATCGAATGCGCAACTTTTCATTTCAAATACAAAAGTGATGACCAGCAACAGGCTCTGGGCCCAGCTAGGCTGGTTCCTAGTCAATTTACAATCCCCAATGAAGATCAATGGAACCTCTTAAAACTATCTACTCCTGTACTCATTACCACCTCTTCCAGTAAGCTGTACCAAGGTTCCACTACCCAGCTAAATTAATAATTTTTCCTAATATCCATGTTAGCCTGAGATTTAAATAGCTTAAAACAATGACCCTTTGTCCCGTTTTCAGTGCTAAACTTTAGCCCTGTAACATCTTTCATTTTAATAAATTTAAACAACTGAATCATGTCCCCTCAGTCTCTTCTTTGCTCAAGACTACATTTTTAGCATTCTAAGCCTGAAATCGTAGTCTAAATGAGAAAGCCCATTTATTAGCCTTGTAGCCTGCCTTTGAACCCTTTTCAATACATTAATATCTTTCTTAAGATAAGGAGACCAAAGCCGAGCAGCATACTCCAAATGAGGTCTTACCAAACTTCTATATAAGAGCAGAAATACTTCTTTAGATTTGTTTGAAATAAATCTATCGATAAACCCAAGCATTTTATTGGCTTTGTTACTAACTCGGCTGCACTGGTGACTAAACTTTAAATCCTGATTTATTAAGACGCCCAGATCAGTAACTTTTTCTGCCTGATGAATGACTGAACCTTACAAATAATAACTTGTACACTTATTTAAATGCCCTAAATGTAGCATTTGACATTTCCCAACATTAACAGCCATACCTCATTTATTAGCCCACTCTGTAATATGATCTAGATCATTTTGCAGCTGATTTGCTAGTTCTTCATTTTCTACAATCCCCATAACTTTGGCATCATCAGCAAAACAATTCATGTTCCCAGAAATATTTTTATGAATATCGTTCATAAAAACAATGAACAAAACAGGCCCTAACACTGATCCTTGAGGAACCCCGTTTAAAACCACACGCCATTTAGAATAATTTCCCCTCAAAACTACCCTTTGTTTCCTTCCGGTCAGCCAGTTTTTTACTCAAATGAAAATTTTCCCTCCTATTCCTATGTCAGCTAATTTACTAAGCAGAGCAACATGCGGTATCTTATTGAAAGCTTTTTGAAAATCAATGTAAACAACATCTACAGGGTTCTTATTTCATTCATGAAAATCCAGCAAAAAATCTTACAAAAATAAACCATTTCTAATTCTTTTTACAGTGCTTTGCTCCATTAGTTTGTAGGAGAGAGGAATTCCTTCACAAACAGCGCAACTGTAATTCTCCTCCCTCCCTCTGGACATGATTAGGAACCGGTACAGTATTGTCAGAATGAGTGAAAACTAATGGACTGGGCAACATTTTGCACTGACTCAGAACCGCAGCCAAGTACTTTTTGATAGACATCAAATCTTGCCAAAAATTAAAAATTTACCTCTTTTAATATTATCTCAAGTTTTAAGTTTTTTATTTGAAATTTGGTACAGACTGGCCTTAATACTATCAAAATTGTTTCCACATAGAGATTTTTTTTTTTTTTTTTTGATTTCTTAATATTTTAAAAAAATTACCGGAAATGAAAAAAGGAACCAAAAATAACCTTTTTTATTCCAAAAAAAATGCTATTTTGTGCAATTTTTTTTTCTCTCAAATCAGCTACTTCTAATAACTCTGCATCCTTGTTTAAAAAGAATGAACCTTAATTTTATGTTTCAGATCATCAGGAGGATTGGAATCTTGTCAATTAGTAGACACCTTTTTTTTACTGAATCCCCACTTTACCAGCTTCTACTTATTTCAATTTTGATTTTTTCCCCCACTACTGTACATTTTTATACTTCTCAAGTATCAATAAAAAACCGATAGTAAAAATGGGTGCTGTTTCTTCTTTTTTTTTATTACAGTTATTATGCCTGCAAAATGCTTCTCTGGACCAGGGCTCTCCAACCTACGGCCCGCGAGCATATTTTTCCCGGCCTGCAAGAAGCTTACAAACTGAAAACAAAATTCATGGGACAGCTCCTGATGTCTGACCAGTCTTCTATCATCATCAAAGATATCCTAAAATGTATTTCATTCCCAAAATGTTTTTGAAAAATAAATTAGAAACTTCATTTTCTACAAAACTAGTTTGTAAGGAGGAAAAACTTTTTACTTCAAAGATAACCTAAAATTGACTTCATTTTGAAAAATAATATGGGGGAGAGAATTCCAACCCCTTTTCCCCTCAATTTGACTGAAAATGAGAATTTTGAAAACTTCTCCCAAGGAGGATGCTGAAAGTTGTCCCCCAACCATCTCTAACTCACGAAAAATTTACTGAAATTTGGAAAAAAAAAAAAATTCAGAGGGATACGGCTCGAACCTGTCATTTCCGTCCATCGTCTTATTTAACGACAGCATAAAAAGTTAAGGACTTATAACTTTCGATATCTATCTTTTCTTCAAAGCAGCAAAGTGCACATAAAGTATTTCTTAGTGCTAAATACATTTCATTCATTTTAGGAATTTTTTTCACTCATTCATTTTAGGAAATTTAAGCAAGATGAGTAAAGGCAGCAGCATCAAATCTTTGCCTGGCCCCGAAAAATGGCATTGGGGGAAGGCTGAAAGGCAGCTAAAAACCCCCGTCTCATTGTAACTTGGCTTGCCCATTCCTAACTTGAATCCTAACTACACTCATGCTACCACACAACAAATTGTGGGTGGGTGGGTTAGAGTCAACTAAATATGATTTAAACTGGATTGTTAGTCTGCCTTGTCTCCAAAACTTTACAATGTAGCCCTTGAACAAAAAAAGGTTGGAGCCCCTGCTTTACACTAAACCTCTTAAAAGGCATAGATCAGAGGCAGGATAAACAAAAGCAAATACTCAGTTTCATTTTAAATTCTATGCTATTGTTATACCTTAGATTTTTATACATTTTGTTTTTCTCATGAATGTTTTCAAAAAAGTAATTTGAAAAAAATTACAGACCTTGTTAAAAATATTCCTGCTGCTGTATTTTTATTTGAAGTGGTAATTACGTATTTAAATATGTAACCTAAGTTTAATACAGAAATTTTGCTGCGACATCAATGTAAAATATGATAAATAATTAATTTAGCTTTTTTTTTAGTTATAATTATTTCTATATTTATAATGCAATAAAATTATAAAACTATGACAACTGCACAAAAGTTGTACTCCTAAATGTTTCTCAACTAATTCAGCTTTCTTGCTGCACTTTGTGACAGAAAATAAAGAAATTAAATAATTATGAACTAAATAACTTATTTAAGGAGAGGAGTTTGATCCACTACTTCATTCTTCACAAAAACCAATTGAGAAATTAAGTTGCAAACTTGAGAAAATTACCCAGCACTGAAAAATAGCAACATGTTTCTGAAATGAAAATTTTCAATACACCTATACCACAAGATTTTGTAATAGGATTTGTAGAACTATAGGAGCTATTTGTAGGTCATCAATTAAAATTATTGAGACTGGTCCAAAGAGCCCCATCATACCCTAGTTTTAAAAATTATAGTCGTTTCATGGCTATTGTTTTTAAAGTAAAAGAACTGAATATCAAGTTACTTTAGTTCAGACAGAATTGCCATTTTACCTTTACTCTTGATATCTCGAAAACCTTGATATAAAAAATATTTTTCCCCTGGATTTTGTGCATTTATGTAATGTTATTTTGCATTCTTATGTTGAAGAGCTTTTAATCAAAACCTTGTTATGTTGAATATTTTTCGAAGTCAAATATATAAATTTTCCGAAAAACCGCAGTTTGTCTTGAAGCAAATCGAGGAATGTTTCCAAAAATTTCTCATGCCCTTCATTATTTCTCTTATGGGTTAGGAATGATTCAGAGAAGCTTATCTATTGTCACTTTCGTTCTAAAGCCCGGGGGCGGGAGGTCAGAGAATGGGAGTCAGGGAAGTCCTGAGAAGCCAAAAAACCTACCTAAAACTTTTCGCCTGCTTCTCATGCCATTTTGTTGGACCTTTGGACTATTTCCACCTCCGTAAAAAAGGGAGATGAATGAAAAACCCCTTAGAGGCACAGGGAATGGTTCAATCCTTTTGTTCCAGGACACTTGAAACCATTCTGTAACTTGATAATCCAAATTTTTTATAAGTTTAGGCCTGGTAAATCACTACATTTTGCTACTTCACTAGAATGTTATTTTTTATTCTTTTCCTCTATTTTTTTTAGCTCATTTCAAAAATTAAAATTTTTGCCATTGGATCAAAACTTTTTTCAACTTTCAAGACATGTTTCCACTTATTTTGAATATTGTGACCAATTTTTAGAATATTATTTTTTTAAATTATAATCTTGTTATCTCGAAAACTCATTTTTTTAGTCTCTGTCTCTTTGGCTTCGTGATATCGAGAGTATACCGTATTTCATTTCTGAAGTGGTATTGAAATATTCATAAAAACTTATTTGTTCTACAGCGTTGAAAACATGAACACAGAAACAAACAGAGAGGGATCTATAGCTTAACTAAACCTGAGGTTTCAAAAATGCAATATATTTTATATTTAGAACAACACATTCTGAAACTGCAAAAATCAATTCTTATAAAATTTTATTGAATGATTTTAATCGATGTTTTTTTTTACAAAACCACTTAGTAAATGATCATGCTACAAGCTTAGACCTTTCAGAAAAGGCGATGTACCACAAAACTATGCTGAAAGCAGCTGCCCAAAATTCACTTTGAACAGATGGTCCATAATAAGAACCTGCATGATAAACAGAAATTGAAAATGCAGAAGGAATTCCAGAAATATCCTCCCCGTTTCGCTGGGCCTTCCTTAGATTTGCAAAACCTTCTTCATCATATATTTTGATGTTATGCTGACCACTTGAAATTTTAGCGGCGTCTTCTGACCAACTAACTTGATACTTGGAGCTATCTGGAGATTTGACAGCCAGAAGAGTTTTTCCATTTACGTCTGCATAAAGAGTTAAATCCTTAACGCTAGAATCACATTTGACTGAGAATTCTGTGATTAAAGCAACATCAGAAACTACTATGCCATCTACTGTAGTATAAGAAGTCTCTTTGACCGTTGGATTTCGGCATATTTCACCCATCACTGAAGACACAAAGCATAACAAAATCGAAGAAATAACAATTGTTCGTATCATTTTGAAAAATTGTACACGTATTAGTTCCGCTCTAGGGCAAAAAAACAGAAAACTTTCTCCAGAAATCGTATCGTCAGTAGTAAATTATATTACTTTCAACGCCTGTGGGTTAGTCTTCGACGAGAGTTCAGAAATCAAGTCCCTTCGCTTCAGATTTTAGGAGATGCGTTCGCCGACCACGACTGGTCGACCGATATCTAACCGCAGCATTCTATGATCTACCGGTAGACCGCAATTTATGCTGGTTGATCGGTTGATTGAAGCACGGAAAAACGCAAGGAAATAAAAGCGACCAAGAACAGTTTACACGACAGAACAAGTTGGGGTTTTCTGGGGTCCCTCTGTATCTCAGCCCCATGAAGACCCTCGGAGTTGATTTTAGGTACACTCAATCTCTAGTGGCCCCTGACGACGTAAACCAAAACATATTCCCCTGGACCATCAGGGGGAGGGGGAATTTAAGTTATAAAATTGCTGTTCAAAAATATTTTCGCTTTCTTTGACAGGGCTGCAGCCCAGACGAAAAAAGGAATCAAGCTGAAATTTCGCACACACATTCCTTGTGCCCTACTGATGTGCCTTTAGTGCCATTTGACCCCCCTCCCCCCTCGTTTTTACCCCACAAATCGTACATTCCTGGAGTTTTGCAGCAGCCCCCTAGGGGGCTATGGTAATGATTTTTTGTGTTCATATTCTTGGGGGGCCATTGAGGACATATACAAAAATTTAAACCCCAGGGACATCATGGGCCGGAGTAATTATAGTTAAAAATCACTAATTTCCCCTAAATTCATATATGTACTTACTCTCAGCTTATAGGGTTTGTTAATCTCTGACTGCAATTGCAAGGCTAGAACAGATCTAATGATTATTCAAAAGTTTTCTTTGGAAATAAAATTTAATCAAGACAAAAAAAAAAAAAGTTAGATATAACAAAAGTCTGTTGGCAACAGCCGGACTGCTGTGTGATGTCGAGAACATGGCGATGGCATCCGTCGGTGTAAAGTAACAGCTCATAATTTATGTCTTGTAAAAACCCATTTTTCGTATTTGTTGCATCCGAATTAAACCCACTCGACACACCTCAGGCACGGATATAACAAAAGTGGCGACGAGGATTTTCAAGAGTTATGGACTATTAAATTGAATAGAATTCTGCAAGCATAAAAAAAATGGCTAACACTGATGAATTATTGAAGCAACTAACACAGCTGGCATTTACAACAAATCAACGGCTGGAACTTTTGGAAGAAGCACTTCGCCAACATCAAGGTCCATCAGCAACTACAGCGTCCAATGGGCCTGATAACGTTGAATTTTTAATGGAAACATTGGCGAAAGGTATTAGTGACTTTATTTACGACGCAGATCGCGGACTAACATTCGATAAGTGGTACACACGGTACGAAGAAACTTTCAATACCGATGCAGCTAAATTAGATGACGCCGCTAAAGTTAGGTTACTTTTAAGGAAATTGGATCTACCGTCGTATAATAAATATGTCAACTATATTCTTCCAAAGAAAGTCAAAGATGTATCATTTGCCGATACAGTGAGTCAATTGAAATCCATTAGTCTTAAACGGTCAGTATTTCACAAAAGATACAACTGTCTTCAAATAAAAAAATCAGACTTCGATGATTTCGCCTCATATGCAGGCATTGTAAATAAAAATTGCGAGGATATTGAATATAATCAATTGGACATTGAACAGTTCAAATGCCTAATTTTCATAAGTAGACTAAACGCACCAAAGTATTATGAAATTCGTGCTAGACTGTTACAATTAATAGATAAACAATCCCCTACATCACGAGTTGATATTCGGAAACTCGTAGAAGAATGCCAAACTTTCACTTCATTAAAAGAAGATGCAGCCATGATACAACAGTGCAGTTCATCAAAATCATCAATTAATAAAGTTTCGAACGATAAATTAGCAAAATTTGGCGAGGAAAAATGTCAAGAAACCCACAACAAAAGATCGTCTACTTCCAAGTTTGATAAAAAGAAAAGCGCAAAACTTGGTGAATCATCGCCAAATCCACGTAATGATAATCCAATTATGCCAAAATATCCTTGTTGGTTTTGTGGTGAAATGCATTTTGCAAAGAATTGTAATTATTCAAAACATCATTGCCAAAAATGTCACAGAATCGGGCATAAAAATGGATATTGTAACAGCGGACGCCAAGCTACTGCGGCTGGACGGAAGGAGGAAGGGAAGAAATTTTCGCCTAATACAGAAGCAGTTTTAGCCATAAATGAAATTTCTGTTGAAGATAAAAGAAAATACATTTCCGTGCAAATAAATAATGAAATGGTCAAACTTCAATTCGATACAGCTTCTGACATTACTATTATTTCCGAAGATACGTGGAAACAAATAGGAAAACCAACGGCGAACAAAACAAAATTTTCCGCCAACAGCGCATCTGGAAATCTCGTAAAGTTAACCCATAAATTTGACTGTCAAATAACAATAAATGATACTACGAAGACTGGAACTTGTTTCGTAACAGAAGTAAAAAATCTGAATTTATTTGGAATTCAGTGGATTGAACTGTTTGATTTGTGGGACTTTCCGATTTCAAGTATATGTTGCAGTGTTCGCTCTGTTCCGGACATTAATTTTACCCCGCAACTTATGAAGGAACTTCCTGCAGTATTTTCAACAGAATTAGGTCACTGTACAAAAACAAAGGTGACACTACAATTAAAGAAAAGTGTTCGACCAGTATTCAGAAACAAGAGACCAGTGTCCTATGCCGCACTTCCCAAAATTGAAGAAGAGTTAGATCGGTTGGAAAAGTTAGGAATAATTTCGCCAATTGATTATTTAGCATGGGCAGCTCCTATCGTAGTCGTCAAGAAGCCAAATGGGAAATTACGAATATGCGCTGATTATTCAACAGGACTAATGATGCACTGGAAACGAACAAGCACCCTTTACCCGTTCCAGATGATATTTTTGCAAACTTAGCTGGAAATTGCATTTTCAGTGTGATAGATTTATCTGAAGTATATTTTCAAATTGAAGTAGATGAAGATTCGGGTAAATTGCTCACTTTAAACACTCATAGAGGACTTTATAAGTTTAACAGATTACCCCTAGGAGTGAAACAAGCACCTGGAGAATTTCAGAAAATTATTGATGCAATGATTTCTGGCCTTAAAAACACAAGTGCTTATCTTGATGACATAATGGTTGCAAGCAAATCTGTTTCTGAGCATAAAAAGCAATTAAATGAACTTTTTGGAAGGCTTCAAGATTACGGTTTTGTCGTTCGTCCCGAAAAATGTCAACGATTTTTACCGAAAATTGAATTTTTAGGTCACATAATTGATGGCAACGGTCTCCCTCCAAATCCAAAGAAAATTCAAGCTATTAAGGAAATGCCTCCCCCAAAGAACATTTCAGAATTGAGATCTGTATTGGGAGCTATAAATTACTATGGAAAATTCGTGCCCAGACTTCAGAAAATCAGACAACCATTAGATAATCTGCTTCGAAAAGATGTTGAGTGGAAATGGACAAACAAATGCGAGCGAGTTTTTGAAGACATAAAGAAAATTTTGCTAAGTAACCTTCTTTTAACACACTACAACCCAGAATTTCCAATCATTGTTGCAGCTGACGCTTCATACTCTGGAATAGGAGCTACTATATATCATGAATTTCCAGACGGTTCCAGAAAAGCTATTTTCCACGCTTCAAGAACTTTGTTGGCTACAGAACAAAAATACAGTCAGATAGAAAAAGAAGGACTTGCATTAATATTTGCAGTAACAAAATTCCATAAGATGATATATGGGAGAGAATTTACCCTAGAAACTGACCACCAACCTCTCTTACGCATCTTTGGATCCCCAAAAGGCATTCCAACCCATACTGCAAACAGCTTGCTGTAACTGCTTGCACATTATTAGCCTACAATTTCAAAATTAGATATATTTCTACTTATTCTTTTGGCTACGCGGACATTTTATCAAGACTAATTTATTCAAAAATTCAACCCGAGGAAGAAAAATTGTCATCGCTTCAGTTCATTTGGAAACAACAGTAAATCAAATTTTGGATAACTCAGTTGAAGCAGTGAACATAACACACAAGCTTATTCAAGCTGAAACTAAAAAAGATAAAATAGCTCAACAAGTAATAGAATTTCTTGAACATGGTTGGCCTTCTCAGAAAAATAAAATTCCACAAGAAATGAAATCATATTTTAACAGAAGAGAGTCCCTCTTAGTTGTAAAAGGATGCCTAATGTTAGTTGAACGCGTCTTTATTCCAGAGAAATTCCGATGCAGAATTCTAAAAGAGCTGCATAGTGGACATCCTGGAATGGAACGCATGAAATCATATGCTAGAAGTTATGTATTTTGGCCTTCTTTGGATAAAGACATCGAAAATTACGTTAAGAGATGTCATCCATGCCAAATTTCTAGAAAATCACCCACCAAAACATTACTGCATTCTTGGCCATTAGCAAAAGAACCATTTGAAAGAGTACACGTCGATTATGCAGGGCCTATAGAAAGTTATTATTTCCTGCTTATTATCGATGCACATAGCAAATGGCCAGAGATTTTCACGACAAAATCTATTTCTACACCGGCAACTGTAAAATTTATGGAAGAAACTTGTGCCAGATATGGAGTACCGAAAACAATAGTCTCTGACAACGGTAAACAGTTCACCAGTCATCTTTTTGATCATTTTTGTAAACAAAATGGTATCCAGCAAAGTACAACACCTCCTCATCATCCTCAATCAAATGGACAAGCAGAGAGATTTGTAGACATTTTCAAAAGAGGAATTAAGAAAATTCAACAAGGAGGAGACCTTCAATCAGCTGTAAATACATTTTCGTTCATTTACCGGTATACACCAAATAAATACATTGGAAACAAATCACCGGCCGAGTTGATGCTGGGAAGAAAATTAAGAACTGTTTTGGACTTGGTTCGTCCATCTGAAAATACAGCTGCCAGGATCAATGAAAAGCAAAATTCGCAATTTAACAGGCACCATGGAGCAGAAAATAGAAACTTCAAGGAAGGCGATTTAATGTATGCTAAAGTGTACCTAAATAACACCTGGAAATGGGAACCAGGGAAAATAATCGAACGTAAAGGGAATGTACTTTACAACGTATTTCTCGAATTAAATGACAGTACGACTCATCCGTTCCCATGCTAATCAGTTACGCCTCCGGTAATGACGACACAGTAACACGTTCTAACTCCAATGTCTTAACTGAAGAGTTCAGAACCACCGAACGGCATGATCAGGACACGTGGTTCAATTTCGTTACTGCCGACCGATCAGAAATTGATGAATCTCTCCTGAGTGAGTTTTCATCTTCATCTGACACCGGGAGAGCTGATCATCTGTAGCGGCAGTACCGAACAGAGCCAGACCACAAAGAGCCAGAAAACTGCCTCAAAAATACAAGGACTACGTCATGTCCTAAACGAGGGAGATGTTAGATATAACAAAAGTCTTTTGGCAACAGCCGGACTGCTGTGTGATGTCGAGAACATGGTGATTGCATCCTTCGGTGTAAAGTAACAGCTCATAATTTATGTCTTGTAAATAAACTCATTTTTCGTATTTGTTGCATCCGTGTTAATTAAACACACTCGACCCAACTCAGGCACGGATATAACAAAAAAAAAAAAAAAAAAAAAAAAAATTGAATTTTGACATCTTGAATTCAAATTATGTTTTTCGCAATCACGAGTGTGTGTATGTAGGCGTGTGTGTTTGTGTGTGGGGGTATGTGTGTTTGTGAGTAGGGAGTATGTGTATGTGTGTAGGCATGTGTGTTTGTGTCTGTGTGCAGGCATGAATGTGTGAGTAGTTGTGTGCATGTGTGTGTGTATGTTTGTGTGTGTAGGTGTGTGTGCGTTTGTGTGTATGTGTGCATGTGTGTGTAGTTGTGTATGTATGCGCGTGTGTATAGGACATGGATGCAACTTGGAGATGACTTTCTCTATAGGAGCAGCATCGTGAGGAGCCAGTCGACGGTGATGGTGTGGAGGGTGGCGGTGGGAAAATAAAATGATAGCACGCCAAAAACAGTCAAATGAAAGCAATAAGCAATCGTGATTGCTCAAAAAAAAAAAAAAAAAAAAAAATATCATAAATATTCCACAGCGACTGCGCATGCGCGCGGACTTAGCTCATTGGGCTTTCTGTTTTAAGATTCTATGTAGTTTGTTTATATTTAAGCAGAGAAACAATAATGAATAAGATTAAAATACAGACCCCCCCTCCCCCCAGTTTCGCCGATACGAAATTTCTTTTCTTCCTGTTTTTCAGTTTTGATATATTTAAGGGGGAAGAAATTTTAAATGCCGGCGAAACTGGGGGAAACCATGAAAATATTTTGCGTGACATATTATGTGTAAGAGCCATTGTCTGTAAGGATCAGGCAGGTTGTGATTGTTGACATTTTTAATTTTCTTTATTTTTGCAAATGTTATTCCTTATCATGAATGTAATGTTTGTGCAAAATATGAGCTTTGTCTGCCTTACCGTTTTTGGGAAATTAATTTTTTTAATTTAGGGGGCGTGGCACATTTTTGCGTGTTTTTCAAATTTGCAGATTTTAAAGTTCTCGTTGCTTTTAGCGCCCCTATAATGACATGGATTTTAAAATTCTATACTATTATATGGTCTTCTTAGATACTATTACAGCTGTCAAATCGGTGTCACTACGAGGGCGACGGCCACGAACTCCGTTTAAAAATGACCGAAAATGAATTTTTTTCTATATTCAAGGCTAATTTTCTCAAAGCGCCTTCATGATGACACCAACATTTTTAGATCATTTTCTATCCACACTTACATACATCAAAAATATGTATCAAAATCGGTGTCACTATAAGGGCGCCAGTAGATATTGGAACTTTTATTCGATAAATTTCACAAAAACACAAATATTTAAAATCTAACTACAACTGTCGCCCTCATAGCAGAGATCTGATACTAAATTAGGTTGATAACCAACATGTTTGTCCAGAGGCGTAGGAACTTTGTAGAAGTAGGGGGAGCTGGGACATAGTATAAGAAGTGTCTGGAATCTAAGGGGTAGAAGCAGAGGCGCAACCAGAAAATAATTTTTTTAGGGGGGGACGGGGGGGGGAGGCTTTCAAACGTTTTTCCCCATAAAAAATTGGCTTCGAAGCTTCCATCACTTATTGAATATTGTATATATACAATTGTTTATGGAGAGAATGAGGTGATTAAACTTCTGGTTTTGAAAAGGAGTCGATTAGTACTCGAAGATGAGTACGTAGAAATAGAGGTGTTTCGGGGTCTCTCCCGGAAAATTTTCAAAATTCTTGTTTTAAAATCGAACTTATAGGTGATCTTTGATAATGTTAAGAAAAGAAAAGATTTGAAAACCCTCCCTGAAAAATTTTCGAAATTAATGTCTTAAAACGCGATTATATACCATATTTGTTGCCTTTAGTGAAAATATGACTCGAAGGATTGTCCTCGATCGATTTACATCTCCGTCCCAATATTTCGAATTGGAAGTCCTAAAAACGTAATTGTAGACAACCTTCAACGATGGCAGGGGAAAAGGCTGTACTAGGGCTCTACTCTGGAAATTTTTCAAAATTGAAGTCCTAATAAAGAGCGTTTTTCAATGATGTAATCAGAAAAAGTTCAGAGGTTTCTTCTTCTTAATTTTTTCGAAATTGTAGTTGCTGAAAAACGCGACTGTGGATCATATTTGTTGGCGTTAGGGGTCCAGCAATTTTTTTGAAATTGAAGTCCCAAAAACGGAATATTACATAATCTCCCATGTTGTTGGAGGGCAAGGCATTCAAAGGACTCTCTTCCGGAAATTTTCAGGGAATTGAGAATTGAAAACAAAATTTGAGGCGCTTTGTAATAATTTTGGAGGAAAGGGGAGGCTTCGACAGAGTAGCATTTAGAAGACTTTCTTATTTTCTGAGAACTAGAAAAAAGGGAATGGATGAAACAGGAGGGAGGAAAAACAGAACGTTGGATATGTGTTAAAATGAATTGTTCACTATATATTATATAGTTCAGATAAATTTTTAGTTTAAAGTCTTTGAGTCTTTGATAGAAACTATAAAATATTGTTGGCTTTTTTTCTGCAATAATAGATGAAAGGTAACAATTTTGGCATAAAAATATATCTGTAAGTGATGAAAAAATCGTAATTTTGAGAAAGCAAAAAAAAAAAAAAAAATAATTTGAATTTTGACATCTGGAATTCAAATTATGTTTTTCGCAATCACGAGTGTGTGTGTGTGTGTGTGTGTGTATGTAGGCGTGTGTGTTTGTGTCTGTGTGCAGGTATGAGTGTGTGGGTAGTTGTGTGTATGAGTGTTTGTGGTAGGGGGGGGGGGAATGTGTATGTGTGTGTAGGCATATGTGTATGAGTGTTTGTGGCAGGGGGAGGAATGTATGTGTGTGAAAGCTATGTGTATGAGTGTTTGTGGTAGGGGTGGAATATGTATGTGTGTCTATAGGAATATGTGTTTGCGTCTGTGTGTAGGCATGAGTGTGTGGGTAGTTGTGTGTATGAGTGTTTGTGGTAGGGGGGAATGTGTATGTGTGTGTAGGCATATGTGTTTGTGTCTCTGTGCAGGCATGAGTGTGTGGGTAGTTGTGTGTAGGTGTGTGTATATATGTCCGTATGTATGCGTGTGTGTGTATGTGTTTGTGTATGTATGTAGGTGTATGTGTTTGTTTGTACGTGCGTGTATGTATGCGTGTAAGTGTAGGACATTGACGCTACCTGGAGATGGTTTTCGCTAGAGGAGCAGCATCGTTAGGCCGGTCGACGGTGGTGCTGCAGAGGGTGCTGGCGGGAAAATAAAATGATAGCACATCCAAACAGTCAAATGAAAGCAATAAGCAAACGTGATTGCTCAAAAAACAAGAATAACTGTAACTTCTTAAAGTATAATCTGAGGGGTCAGATAACTTAAAATGAGATACAGTGGCTCCCAAAAGTGTTCGTACACCTTGAAATTTTGTAGTAAAATCAAAATAACGCGAAACTGAATTCGAACATGAAGTCCATTTTTTTTTCACAATATTCCTATGCCATTCTGAATAAAACCCAGTAATTTTTTTCAAAATATTGCCAGATTTTATTTTTGAAATTTGTCAAAAGACGAAGGGTCAGAGAAAAAAATACGCCACAAAAGTAATCTCACACTGAAATATTTTCGAATAAACTCATGATTAAAATTATCATAAGTTGTTTCTTTATTATTTTTGCATTGTGATGACACACTGTAAAGTCATTTGGCTTTAATTTTTTTGTTTATTTATGCCCTAATATTCTGCTTATTATTTTAAAATGGCAGCTATGCGCATAAACCAAAAACACAATTCGAAATTTGATGTTTTTTCTCTTTCAGTAGCCGTAAATTGGTTTGAAATGTCTCTAAATTAGTTAATTTATACCATTCTATTGTGAAGTGCTTGATAAAATGCTTTAAAGACAAGAATAGGATCGAAAACAAGGTAAGAAAATGTCAAATGCAAAGTTAACAAAGCGTGATCGGAGATTTACAGTTTAAAAAAATGATGAAAAATACACCTTTTGGTGATGAAAAAATTTCTGCAGAATTGAATGAAGCATTTTCGTTTAATTTTCTCCTAAAATTATTCGCCAAGTTCTCTGATTACCTGGATTAAATGGGACCTCTTCCTGCAGAAATTTTCTTGTTCGTGCGAAAAACAGAAAGCTTACGGTTTCCGCCGTAAAATCAATGATAAATAAGCTCAAAACATATTGGGACAACGTCTTACTTAAAAATAAAAATAAATTCAACATTTTGGGTTAAATTGTTGTATAATTGTAAATTTAAAAAAAAATGAGAAATTAAATCTAAAGAACTTAGTTGGGATCAGCTAATCAGGACAGTGAAGGCGTTCTTGTGTGAGGGTGCAGGACTTGGAAGTTTGAAACTTTTCGATGAATCATGCTGTTCAGTGAAATATTTTTAAAAACAATTTTAAATTATTAGCCCAAAATTTGGCAATCGGAAACAACTTCGTTTTTTTTAAAATCAAGATAACGATAAGAAGCACACGTTTGCGTTTGGTGCCTCAAATATTGTCATTAAGCTTAGAAATATCTCCTCAATCGCCAGATTTAAACTTAATAGAACATATTTGGAGATATCTGGTGGACATATTACGAAAATACACTATTGAAACGGAAAACGTATTAGAAACAGTAAGACTCGAAGTGCGGCTGAACACTTACTCAGAAATTGTTCAAAAAAAAAAAAAAAAAAAAAAAAAAAGGAAAGAAAGAAAGAAAAAAAAAACCAATGAAATCTATTCCCAGACGTTTAAAAGCTGTTGCTGATACTGCATGATATTCTACTAAATAATAACTTAGTAAAAAGTTAGATTATTTACTAGTTTTTTGACATTTTTTCAAAGTGTACGAAGACTTTGGTGAGATCAAGTTTCTGGCACTTTTTGATTATTGATTTCTTAAAAATCAAGTTTTATTATGTTATTAACAATTTTCATGTAGTTTTGTTCAAAAATAAATCATAGATCTTATAATTAAATACCCGTTTTAAAAAGTATTAATTTTAACGAATCGATAATGGCGTATTTCATTGAAAATCGTAAGTGTACGAATACTTTTGGGAGCCACTGTAAGTTTTTGGAAAGTTGAAATTATTTGAACAAGTTCAACATTATTTGAACAAGTACAAACAATCTTAGTAACCTTTTTTCAGTCATGTCTGGAGCACCTTCCATGTTATTCATATTTAAATGCCAAACTGGCTTATTATTATCCCTTTTTGTGATCATTGGACTAATGGCGAATCCAGGGGGCTGGGCTATGAGGCTGCAGTCACCCCCATACCAGAAATATTCTTTCACCCTCTGTCTTTGCATCTTAATGTTAAAAAATATATGTATAATTTCCTACATCAATTCTATCTTTATCAATTAATTTGTTTTCGCTCTTCTTAAGGTTGATACACAAATTTGCGATAGTAACAGATACAGGAGTGTTAGTTTTCCGAAATTTCCCTTCAAATTTCTGAACTTTTTCCCTACCTGTTCTAAATATTTATACATTTACTCACTGAAAGAAGGAAAGGAGAAAAAAGTGTAGATATAATAGCTACTTGTTTTTCTTTCTTTCTCTCTCTTTAATTTTCGTGTTTAATATCAATTCTTAAAATTTTGTCTTCTTTCTCGCTGTTTTTCACTATTTGTTTAACATCTTTCAGCTTTTCTTTCTTCTATTTCATTTACATCACCTTGTCAGCGTAATTGTTTTGCATCCTTAACAAGAATTGAAAATTTTGCCTTCAAATTGCATAACAAATATGTCTGAACGAATGAAAAAACTTTGAATACACATTTAAAATTTAGAATTTTAACACTGAATACCAAATTTTAGATAATTTCAAATGTAACTCAGAAAGATTCATTAGTCATTAACACCCCTGGATAACAGATAATGATACAAAACGCTTTCGTTTACATCGATAAACTTTGGTAATGACAAGGAGACCTCAGCAAGAATTTTAACTACCTCAGCCGCCCCCAGAACAAAATTCTGGATTCGCCACCGCATTGGACAAAAAAACCGCATGCAAAATTATAAGAATATGAACTGAACTGCAATGCCGCTCTCGAAAGCAGAAACACGAGCTCAAGGTGGGGAGCAAATCCATATTGGTACTGGTACTGATTTTCGCAGGCCGCGGGGTAAAGCCCACTTTTCCGCATTTCTGGAATCAAGCGATGTTTTAACAGTAAAAAAGGGGTGAAGGTGAATTCAAGTGCACTGACCACTCCGTCTGCCCCCTGCTTTTGTTGTTTATTGGGTGGAAATTCCGAAATTCCTAGAAAAGGCAGATCACATTTTTGAAATCAGGTTTGAGGAAATGTACGGCAATAAGCTGCAGTGCTAGAATTTTCCGGGGGAGCTGAGCCGGTTTGAAATATTCCAGGGGGAGCTCAAGCTCCCCCAGCTCCCCCGGTTCCGACGCCTATGTGTTTGTCTAACATTTGCACAAAAAAAAATCGGTGTCACTCCTATTATTTTTGGAAATATAATCGTTCGAAGTTAGTATGTTATGGCGTTTTTTTGTATTTATTTATTTAATCTTTTCACCCCCAGATAGTTTTTTTGAACATATTCATTTTTAATTTAATACAAAAATGTGTATCTTTTAACATAAATAGCTTTGGGCAGTAAGAGCGTCTTTTTCTTGAATAAAAAATGCCCGTTTTGATATAGGTACAAGCAGATGTATTGTGCATAATATATCTAAATTATCATACCAATACTCATCTTGTTTTTTTTTTTTTTTTTTTTTTTTTTTTGACCAAACAAATCTATTTATTCCAATTGTTCTTGACAATTGGAATAACCAAAAAACCAAAAAACCCTCAGCCTTAAAAAGTCATGATATCTAGTTTGCCCACCAAATATCTGCCAAACTATCATCCTGCCTGTTCTCCTCTTTCATCACACTTACTTATGTTAGATCCTCCTACCATCTTCAACTCCTCAGAAATATGGATAGATCCTTCAAATTGTTTATCTTGTTTGGCAGGAAACTTTTCTAGTTGAGGTGGTTGCTTGGTGAGCAAAAAGCTTCCCGCCAAACTAGATAAACAATTTAAAGGATCTATCCATATTTCTGAGGAGTTGAAGGTGGGAGGAGGATCTAACGGAAGTAGGTGTGATGAAAGAGGAGAACAGGGAGGATGATAGTTTGGCAAATACTTCGCGGGCAAACTAGATATCATGACTTTTTAAGGCTGAGGTTTTTGGGGAAGAGTTAAAGGTTTTCTTGGCGGGGAAATTTTTACAATAGGGTTGTTTTTGCTGAGATACCAGATGACTCAAGAACGGTATGTCCTAGAAAGTTGAAATTTGGTACGTAGACTCCAAGTGGGGTCTAGTTGTGCACCTCCCTTTTTGGTTGCATTCGGATGTTCGAAAAGGGGTGTTTCACACCTTTTTTGCGGGAAATCATTGTTAATTTCAATGCAAACTCAAGTGGTGTTATAATTTGGCGGACACTTGGCGATATATTGCCAGTCTTTTGAAACTTGGAGACAAATTTGGCGATTATTTTATTTTATTTTATTTTTGTTTAAATCTGATTTCAAATTGGTCACTGTTGGTGATATTTAGAGAGTTGAATCACATTAAATTTTCCAATAATGGGAAAATAACATTAAATTGGTGTAAAAGGAAGTCATGTGATGCACACATCAGCTCATTTTTTTACTAATCTCACGGGCTGTTCTAGACGCTGCCACGAACAAAAAAGGGCAACAATATGTGGAAGTACTCGACAGGATGTAAGGTATCGCCTCTATGTTTTTAGGAAGCACTGGAGTAAATCCTTAAAAGCACGTTGAGCTCCCCTACTATAATAAGATAGGCCGACGCATCAGCTTAAGTTTAGCCATTTTGGTTTCGATTTTACATTTTTAACATATTGCTATAAAAAAATGTTTCATTTAAACAAAACTGGGTGATTTCCGTAGAGGGGAAATACTTGGTTAGAGAGCACGGAGCAACCCCATATACCCAAGCCGTGCTCAAGATAAAATCATGTGACCTGTGGACGAAATTCTGCTTAGCCGTAACCGGTTCTGACAACTGCATAGAATTTGCATTGTGATGGTTGCGCACGCTTAGAAATTTTAACTGTTCTCGTTATTTAAAGAGCTTTTTAGATTGTACAATCCTTGTTGTACTTTTGAATGTCAAGATAAATATTCGAAAGACATTGCTGAGTTATTTCGCAGTTACGGGCGACAATTTTACTTGCTTTTTACTTTCTTCTATATCCAATATATAGAAGAAAGTATTGGATTCGTGCAAAATTTCGAATTTCAAATTTGACGGATTCGAACGTTTTGAGGTGTGCTGAGTCCATTCCAACCATTTTTGGAAAATGTCTTTCTGTCTGAGTGTGTGTCACACATCTGTGTGACCAGTTTTTTGTGGCTGCTCTACAGCAAAAACTAGAACATGAAATCGAACGAAATTTGGTACACATATGTTTCCTTATGTGAACTTGTGCCCAATTGGTTTTTGGCGCGAATTCCTTCAAGGGGGGTGGAGCAAGGGGACGTTTTTTGAGTTATGCGTACCTGCTATTCCCCAAGAAGTAACTGGCGGAATCAAACAAAATTTGGTCCATACGTTACCCCAAACAGGTACAGGTGCTGATTCAATTTTGGTGTCAATAGCTCAAACGGGGATTGAGCTGTAGAACGTTTTTTGTCGTCAATTGTGGTTACTGTATCTCAAGAAATAATGAACGGAATCAAACAAAATTTTTTCGACAAGTAGCCCTTAGAGGGTATAAGAGCTGATTCTATTTTGGTATCAACAGCTGGAAAGGAGGTGGCATGATCGAAAGTTCTTTTTTTCCATTGTGAGTGCCATATCTCAAGAAGTAATGCTACGTTCTGGATGAAATTTGGAATAAACGTGAATCCATATGTAAACAGGCGTTGGTTTGATTTTGGCGCCAATCGCTCCAAGAGGTGCTGATTTTCTTTTTCTTTTTTGAGCAATCACGATTGCTTATTGTCCTCACTTGACCGTCTTTGATGTCCGGTTCCTTTTTCAGCTTGGACCAGGAGCCTCTGCAGCACCATCGCCCACCGTCCTCTGCAGGCGCGGCTCCTCCGGTCTTGAGCTACCCGCTTCTCCTGCTCGGAGGCGTCCATGTCCGACACACACGCACGCTCACACACTCACACACATACACTCATACACGCCTACGTGCATACACACAGGTCTACGCACACACACAAACACACAATTATGCACGCGTAACCGCCCAGGAGGAGTGGCAAGCTTGGGGGGACAGGAGCCGTTTCTAGAAATAATAACGGACAAGAGCCGTTTCTAGAAACAATAACTTCAATGAGTAGGGTCCTGTCGCAGTTCGTGATTGCGAAAAACATAATTTGAATTCAAAATGCTTATTATGCTCATTTGATCAAAAATGTTTTTTTTTTCTTTTTTTTTTCTTTTTGAACAATTACGATTGCTTATTGTTCTCATTTGACGGCCCTTGGCGTTCCGGTTCCTTTTTCAGCTTGGATCAGCACCACCGCCCACCGGCCTCTACAGGTGCGAATGTCCCCCCGGTAGCCGCTTTTCCTGGTCGGTGGCGTCCATGTCCTACATACACGCACGCTCTCACACACGCATTGTTACGCAAATACACACTCCCACACACGGGTCTACGCACACACACAAGTCTACACATGCACGCACGTGCGCCTGCACACACATACCCAAATATACACACGTAACCCTTAACCCCCAGAATGAAGGGCAGGCTTGCAGGCTTGGGGGGACAGGAGTCGTTTCTGGTAGCAATAAGTCTAATGAGTAGGGTCCTGTCTCAGTTCGTGATTGCGAAAAACATAATTTGAATTCAAAATTTCAGAATTCAACTTAATTTTTTTTTTCTTTCTTTTTTCCTCTTCTTCTTTTTTTTTTTTTTTTTTTTGCGAATAAAAATAGCTATTTTAATCCATTAAGAAAGATAAATCGTAATAGACTGTCGTCTGCGTATTTTTCGTGATTTTAATTGAATTCAAATGATCGGAAATATTATCTCAATGATTTAAAACTTTTAACTGTTGCCATCTTTTGTTTGTTAACAAATAAAATATTTGTAATTAATTCAAGAAAAGCTTTCAAAATAACTTTCAATTTTCGCTCATTGCTTTGCTTTTGTGATAATTCAGACATTGAGATGGTCGTCAAGTTTTTGAAAGGGATGGGGAGGGATCAGAATTATAGGAAAGATATAGAAGAAAGTTTCACACATACTAGTTCTATTTAAAAATGATTTTTAAATGTTGCAACACTCGCTGACATAATGATATATTATTCTCTGTTTGTTTATATAATCGGGGGCCAATCTAGGATTATTTTCTCGCTACCTATTTTTGTGAAAGTATTGCATCATTCTATATTTTTGTGAAAGTTTTTTTTTTTTTTATCAGCATTGTTTTTGGGAATTTTTAGAGGCATCCTAAGTTTTGTAAAAAAGAAGTAGAATAAGTGAAATCTTAGTTCCAGAAATGTAAATGTCATTTAGTATTATTTTTAACAGGTTTCGTTTTTTGAGGAGGGGGGGGGGAGCTAAAAACGATCGTAATTCCAGCTTAATGGGCTATGTACTGTACAATATAGGAAATAATTATGAGAAAAACGGTTCCCCAAAACAGATGTTAAAGGATTGCGATAATATTGCATAAATATACTTTGGCGAGAAACAGCTAAAAATTAGTTAAAATACTACAAAAAGGTTACTATTTAAGCGATTGTTCATATAAACCTGATTAGAATTTTATTTTATGAGTAAATTTTGTTTTAAACAGAGAAACAAATTTTATATTTTAAAATGTGAATTTTCGTGAAATTTTCAATGTTTTTGTGTAGCTACTGATTTTATTACTTGATTTTTGTGAAAATACCGATTTCAAAACAAGATTTTTGTGAAGGTACCGAAAAACGGTAGCAAAATCAACCTATATTGAGCCCTGATAATTGATTGTTCTTGTTTAATTAGTGATTATTTTTGTTTCAATGTTGATTTTGATTGTTTTGCTCATTAAAAACTATTGGAGATTAATTCATCTATTGATATTTGTTATTTTTCACGGCGAATAGAATTTAGGCTCTTGGCGAGCAATTTTATCGCCAGGGCTATCGAAAACAAAACAGTGTCGTTTCACATTATAATTGTTTTAATGGTCATTAAAATTCCTTGTTATTCTAACATTGACTTTTAAATGTTTTTAATAAATTTATAGGAAAAATGTTTCACAGAAATAAATAAAAGATGTTTTTACAAAAAGCCCCGAATTAAAGGATTGCATGAGTGTTTATGAAAAATTTACAAGTTGTATAATACAGTATATCATCTCATTCACTAATGAGTTATGCACCCCACTTCTGTAATGTGTATCGATTAAAATTAGAGAAGCACTGAATACCATATTTTGCCGAATACCGAACATTCGATAAAATTCGAACCAAATATTCGGTCCAATTTTCGGAGCATTCTCCAGAAAACATAACTTTTGAACGCAAATGTTTTTCAATTTCGAAACCTTTTTTATTTATTTTTTTTTTTTCGTTTTTACATGAAAGTTTTACCAACTAGAAGTAACCATAAACATTGACCCAGCTAAGTTCCAATTATTTTACTCATAAATAAAATTTAAAAAAAAAGAAAAATGCCTTATTCAAAGAAATTAAAAAAAAAATGAAAAAACTTTTAATATTTAAAAATCGAGGCCACTTTAGTATCAAAGAAGTAATTTTGTTAATTATGCAAACAATCAGTTTTTTAATGATTAGTGGGCATATAATATTAAGCCCTCTTATTAAAAGTAAGGCTTAATTACTAGTTTCAAATGTATGTTAAAAAATAGCATTTAGTAAATTTGAGGATATACTGGTAATTTATAATTTTGGTAGAATGCCTATTATTGATGTATTTCTCCTTCATCATTTATTTTCACCTCAGAAATAATGACATTGATAAGGTCTGTCACGGAGGTGAGGAATTGTCCATTAATATAAGCCTAATCCATACATTTTTCAGGGATTTTTTTTTTCTTTGTTGCTACAATCTGCACATATTTGGCATATGAAAACATGTTCACTTTTTTTTTACACTAATTTACATCCCTGAAATTCAAGTTCACGGAGGTGAGAAGTCACAATAACCATACTAAGTTTTTGAAGCAAAATCTATCTTTTGTTTTTCGACAAAAAACTCAGAACTTCAACTATGGCTGAAAATTAACAAAGGGTAACCCTTGTATCTTGGAAAATTAAATTTGATGTCATTACTGCCACGTGTTAACGAGGAATGGCATTTTGTGTTTAGGTAACGGAGGTGATAATTTATTGTGTGACATGACTTCTTGTTCTACTAAAACGAACTAAAACACAATATTAAAAAAATAAATACAGTCGGATCCCGCTACAACGCGATCCGACTTACGCAAAACGGCTATAACGCGAGTTTTTCATGAGTAACGAATTTTTTAGTGCGGACACAAATTACTCGCCTGCAACATGAAATTGTTCGGAAAAAAGCGGCGGAGAGTTAGAATGGGCATCATTGACACTAAATATTGGTTTTGTGAATGGACTTTCATCCCTTAAGCATCACTGAAGTGTTGCCAGATGGTCAAATCCAGATTTCCCCAATTCCCTTCCAACTTTTCCCCAAAAAACGATGATTTCTATCAAAATTCCCCAAATTCAAAAATTATTTTTCCACTAATATTTTCATAAAATGAATCGACTTCCTTTAATATTTTTGTCTCTTGAAAACTTTTTTTTCCCCAAATAATCAAATTTTCTTATAAATTTCCCCAACTTTTTTTCCTCCCATTTTCGCGGGTTTTTTTTTTTGAGCAATCACGATTGCTTATTGTTCTCATTTGACCGTTTTTGATGTTCCGTGCCTTTTTCAGCTTAGACGAGAAGCCTCTGCAACACCACCACCCACCGTCCTCTGCAGGCGGCGCGGCGCGGCTGCTCCGGTCCTGAGCTATCTGCTTCTCCTGGTCGGAGGCGTCCATGTCCTACACACACGCACGCTCACACACTCACACACATACACACACGCCTACGTGCATACACACAGGTCTACGCACACACACAAACCTACACACTTACACACACAACTATGCACGTTATTACACACACGTAACCGCCCAGGAGGAGAGGCAGGCTTGGGGGGGGGGGGGGGGGCAGGAGCTGTTTCTAGAAACAATAACTCCAATGAGTATTGTCCTGTCTCAGTTTGTGATTGCGAAAAACATAATTTGAATTAAAAATTTCAGAATTCAAATTAATTTTTTTTTGTCTTCTTTATCTTTATCTTTCATTATCTTTACTTATAATAAAGCTGAAAGTCTCTCTGTCTGGATATCTCTCTGTCTGTCAGGATCTCGGTGACGTGCATAGCGCCTAGACCGTTCCGCCGATTTTCATGAAATTTGGCACAAAGTTAGTTTGTAGCATAGGGGTGTGCACCTCGAAGCGATTTTTTGAAAATTGGATTTTGTTCTTTTTCTTTTCTAATTTTAAGAACATTTTTCCAAGCAAAATTATCATAAGATGGACGAGTAAATTACCAAGCTATCATTACGTGGAACCGTAACGTGGGGAAGCCAATTGGCGAGAAATTCATCATGAATTATTTGTAAATATATAGGGGAACCAAAACACCTTTTAATTTTCTACTGCGGGCAAAGCCGTGAGGGTGCCACTAGTCAAAAATACAAGCGCCTGACCGAGAGATAAGAAATAGCCAAATGTTTTTTTTTTTTTTCTACTTGCATTTACTACTCTGCTTCTGTATGTACATTTAAACTATGATTTTTGTATATATTTATCTAAGAACATTCTTCATCACACTTATTTTTACCTGTTTCACGTATCAACTAGTTACTCACGCAGAACATTAATGCGAATTCCGTACATAATGCGAAATGCGAATTCCATAAAGTTTAGCAAAACTAAACCAACGCTGTTTGATACAAACAATGTAACTACTACTTCTTGTCGTGAATCTAAATACGAAAAAAATTCTTTTTTCCCCGGAGGTTTTTTCTTTCCCCAGGTTTTCCCCAAGAAAAAAAAATTTTCCCCAAAGAATTCCCCTCAAAACTCATTTCCCCAAAATTTCCCCAGAGAGCACCAGATTTCCCCAAAATGGGGAAATTTCCCCCATCTGGCAACACTGCATCACTGAAAAAGCGGAAGTTCACCCACTGTATTAGTTTAAACAACGCTTTGCTTTAGTTTATACAAATAACGGCTCCGATTCTTAACTTTTTTTTTTTTCATTTTACATATGAACGTTCATAAAAAATACATTCTGATAACATCCTGATCGCGCTGCATAAACCTTCTTCATTTTTTAAATTATAAATTTAATACAGTATAGATATATTTACTATATCTATACTGTTAAGTGCTATAATAAAGCTGTAAGGTACATACTGTAAGTACCATACTGCTTTATTTTAAGTTTCTCTCCCCATTAGGCATTGGTTTTGTGCTAAATTACAAAATTTTATGTCAAATAATGCTTTTTTCTAAAATACAGAAAAAGTCGGATCTTTGTAAAAGATACTGCAATATATATTTAATAAATGGTTTGAAACAATATGAGAGGTGTTTACAAACGTCTGAAACATTTGGGTATGCTTATAAAAAATTACTAAACATATCTTGTTCCACAACGCGAAATTCCGACTTACGCGAGGTGTCTTGGAACGCATCCCTCGCTTAAGTCGGGACTCGACTGTATACTTAAACAGTATTTGAGACACTTGGTGAAAGTAATAATCAATAAATAAGAATATATTTTTAATGAAACAAGTTATTGAGCAACATAAACAGCTACACAAGGTGTGTGACATGCCACGGAGGTGAGAATTCACATGTTGTGAACCAAAAATATACTAAAATAAAAAGTATTATTCAAAAATTGGTGGGAGGTTTAAATAGATATATTTTTGATGAAATTAAAAATCATTGTTCAATGAATTGCTCCTTAAAGTTTTTACTGTAAAACGCGTGTGACAGAAAAGTTACACTTTTTGAAAAATGACCCATACTGAATATTTGCAAAAAAAAAAAAAAAAAAAAAAAAAGTCATTTTGGAGTTTTATAGCTATAGAAAATGTTTATCTACTTTGTAAAATGAAATTCCATTTAACATCGTAAACTTATCAACATAAAGTATAGTTTGAAATTTGAGATTTTTAATCCAAGTTTTGCTTTTTGCAGTCAGGAATTGCGATAGAATCTTACTCCTGGGGGGTCTTGTTTCCACCATTGGATTTTATCGCTACCATAACTTAAATTCAAGTCGTTGAAATTCAAATGAATGCCTAATGCCAGGGGCTGGATGTTATATGCAGGATACTGTTTTCGGGTAAAAATCATTGTGTAAAGTCAAGAAAGCTGTTTATAAATAATTCGATTCGAGGCACATAGATGTCACCGCGCAGGGGAAGGGACATGCTTGCAGAGGCCCGTGAACCAGAGGACACGGACGAAACTACCGAGGAGGAGGGACATGCTCGTAGAGGCCCGTGCACCAGAGGAGTTTGCATTAAAAGCGTAAAAAAACAAAATCAAAGGGCATCATAATTACTGTCAAGTGAAAACAATAAACAATCGTTTCTGCTCAAAAATAAAATAAATTCAAAAAAAAAAACTAATAATAGATGGCTAATTCGGTTTATGTTTGTCTGTAATTATGCATAAATGTATAATTAATTTCTTTCCTGATATATGATTTGATAAAATTTATAATCATGGTAACTCATTACGTGATAAATAATCTTGCATGCATTTACCTTACATACAAGTATAACCCCAAACTGCTAAAAATATCATTACAAATTACAATTTATTCAAGCTACTTTTTCCTATCTTAGTTCCTTCAGTAACTGATAAATAATTTTCTCATTAAAATTGGGTTTCTTCCTTTAGTCAAAAGTATTACTGAAATTGATCAGTCACTGAAATTCTTAGTCACTGAAATTGATAGAATAAGCAAAAAAAAAAAAAAAAAAAACATGGAGCCAGAAAAAAACTTATTTTCCCAACAGTTATTTTTATTTAATTTTTTTCAATGTCCGAGTTTTAAAATAAAGCGTTGTCTTTATGCCGTCACAAGTGATGCACTTTGGCGCGCTACTCCGTTACCGCGCTAAATTTTTATGATTTGCTGTCAACCGCGTTGCCAGGTTATAATAATGGCAGTGTGCTAATACGGTAGTGTGCTAATGGCATCAGTGAATGGCATTTCATCACTTGTGATGTCATGTGCAGAAGCGTAAAAAATGAATTTAAATCTGCGCACAAATTAAAATAATTGTTAAACAAATATTAAACTTTATTTAAAAAATGGTTAAATCCTGTGTGTTTTAGCATGCTTTTTCAGAAAAAAAAAATACTTTTAAAATTTCGGAAACAACTTCATTGAGAAATGAAATTCAGTACCACCCAAATATTCGTTGCATCTTAAATTAAAATTTAATTATTCAAAAACCATGCAATGTTTTGCTTAGTCCTTCGATGTCTTTTGATATTTAATATGAGACAAAGATAATAAAGTATATAACAGTATAGTAATTGATGCGAATTGACTTTTTCAAGATGAATAAATTATTGAAAATGTGTTGTTAATTACAAACATCGATTATATTTTTAGGGTAAATGAGCTTGAGAGACATGACATGAAACCGCTATACGAAAAGCAACAGTCTTTTATCGAACTGAAAAGTTGCGATGGATGAAAAAAGCTGATGAGACATTCGCGTGCGCCAAATGTTGCAGCTTTCAACCACGTGGTTTGTGGGGAAGCTTTGGTATGTTTCTCTTTCACTCACATTTCTAATCACTCCTTCCTCTTCCTTATCACTGCTCACAAACTCGCAATTTTACAACCCCATCCCCTCAAATCGTGACATTATATGTGGAAGAACCCTTTTGCAAAATGGATGCAATTGATTTTTTTCCATTATATCCTAACACCATTAAGTGCGCGTACGTTAAAAAAAAATGTTTATACATTTCAAATAACACAACAAAGTTTCATTCAATTTGAAAGCCCATTGAAAGCTACACAAGAATAGTAATAGAAGTTCATAACAATAGTGAAGGTTAATTAAATGAGATACAAACTGGGGAATTCGAGTTCAAAGGGTGTGAAGAGATTTTTAACTCGTTTTTTATCTCACAATCAACGTTTGTGCAGCACGATTTTGAAGGAAGTTTAGCAGGTGTTGATTTTAGTATGTTATTATTTTGCTCCAGTGTTGGCGGAGCTTTCTAACTTCGTTATTTTTTGTTGCAGTACTGAAAATAGCTTTATTTGAAGGGTTAGTGAAAAGGGAAGCATTTTGTGTTAAAATAACGTGTTTATCCGCCCAAAAATGTAACTTACATGTCACTTAACTTTTTCTATCCAGTAAGCTCTTCCTTCTCCCGGGTTAAGTGTGAGGAATAATGGTTTGAAAAAATCTTTTTGAAGGAAAGATCAACTAAATCTCTTCTTATGTTTGCGTCGTTGGGTTTTGTTGTTAATTGTATACATGCATCCCTCGTATAACACAGTACTTCTACAACACGGTTTCGATATTACACGATACGAAACTTGAATTTAATACCTCGTGGTTTTCATATAACTCGAATGTTATATTTAAAACAGATGGAATTCTATTTTTGTTTAATACATTCTGTTAACGTTTGATAATTCATATAAGTTTTTACTTTGTTTTTATGAAACTTGGTTTCGATTTAACACGGTACACATCCCTTGATTTACATTGTTTTTAAATATCGTATAACACGGTTTCGATATAACACGATACATCTTCACATTAATTTTTCTCATGCACATACATAATTAGTATCAAAAATAAGTAAAATTGTAATTTTTAAAAAAGTCTCGTATAACACGGTTTTGATACTACAAGGAGCGAATTAACCGTGTTATACGAGGGACACCTGTAGTTTGATTTTCGGAAATTATAGTTGAAATTGTTTTAAAAAAAAAACTTTTTAAGGACCGCTGTCGAGTGCGTATGCATCGCACGAGTCAGTTAGCATTTCTAAATAAGCTTCATTTCTAAATCCTTGTGAAAAAAAAAAAAAAGTCTCATTCCTCGTTACCAAATCCAAAGGCATTCGAGTCCAAAAGCCCATGAGGGCCAGAACTACAGGCCCAAAAATTTTTTGCGTAAGAACATCACAGCAGCTAAGAACGGTTCGGTATTATTAATGCTTAGTCGCGCTGGGTTTGGCAGGAAATAGGTAGTAAAAGGGAGTAAAATGGCTGCAAAAACTAAACATCATAGATTCATTCCATGTCACATGTGACTTGGTGACCCCCATCCAATCATCCCCGATTTTGGAGGACGTTTTAAAGAGGCGCAGACATGCCTTTGAATGAAACTAACTTATGAAAATTTTCAGCTTCCAAGAAACAAGTCATGAGTATACTACAAAAAAAAAAAAAAAAAAAGTGTGTTCCAAAGTGGGTTTCAAAATGGTCTCTAATGAAGAATTAGCCTGAACAAGGTATTTCGTTTCACAAAGCAGATCCGCCGTTTTGGAGCCGTTTTTATATTGATAATAAATCCTCTGGATTTGGGTCTTGGAAGCTGAAAATTTGTATAGTTCAATTTCAAAGGCATGCCTGCACTTCCATAAAATATCGTTCAAATCGGAGATGATCGTGTAGAGACGACGAGGTCACTTGACATGGAATGACTGAATGTTTAGTTTTGATGCACTTTTTGCCACCTGTTTTCCTGCTAAAGGTAGCGCGACTCAGCTTAAATAAAGGAGAAGCATCCTTACCTGCTGCGATGTGCTTACGCAGAAAAAGTTTGAGTCTTTATACAGTAAAACCTGTAAAGTTGGTCACCCTTGTAAGTAGACCACCTGTCTTAAGCACCTGTTTTTAAGTTGACCACTAAAGTAGTGCACCGCAAGTGGTCAACTTACAAATACAGGTTTCACTGAGCTATGACGTAGGGCTGGTGCTCACGGGTTCTTGCTCTAATAAGTATAGCAAGCAAAATAATAACTAACTAAATAAATAAATAAACAACTTGAATAAAAGGAAAATATCTTACCAGTAATATTTGCATTCACAAGTTGAGTAATATGATTCTCAAGCAGTGGAGAGTTCAATAACAGATGACATAAAAATTGTACTATGTAGATTTGAAGTGAAGATTCAGTGGATAAAATAAATTTTTTTATGATGATTGTTATGTTCATTCCATCGACAGAATTTTCAAACAATGAAATGTATCTATTCGGGTTTTGAGTAGTGAAAGTTTTTAATAAAGCTAAAAAAAGAGAAAAAGATAAGAATATCAATTTTTTACTCAACAACACTTTTATTAAAGAAACTAGGTGTTTTTTTTACGATTTTATTACAACTCGCATAACACTGAAATAAGTAAATAAATGCCGTTTATAAAAATGCCAGATTCAGCACAGGACATTTCAACCCAATGTGAGTAATACCCGGTTGAGTAAAATTGAAATATAAGCCGAAATTAGAGGGTTTTTTTTTTTTAGCGAATATAATGCTCGAACTGAAGGAAGTAACAACAAGCTCAACAAAGTTACAACGAGATGAATTTTGAGTCTTAAACATATACATTTAATAAAAGTAACTTTTGTTGCTTTAAATGTCTAGTTTATAACGCAGAATATGATGAAGTAGCGAAAATAATCGTTAAAATGGAAGATATAAAAGAGAGAGCCGGCAGGATGCTGTAGGCAAATATTCAAGGTAAAAAGATAATCGAAATAAGTTTATGTTAATTGGATTAAATTTACTATGCAATATAAAAAGGATTATAAGTGTAAATTGCCTCATTTAGTTTACCAATACATATAAAGTGGTTGCATATATACAAAACAGTTTTCTAAGCATAAATTAAGGTCAAAATCGTTCGGGCAGAGACATAATGCAAAATAATGCAACACATATAACGAAAAAATAATCGAATAAATACTATTGATGTTGAATTATCATGCTTTCAGCTTTTCTACACGTCGCTAGTTTGTTCAGTTGTGCATTTTAAAATAAAAATGCTAGAAACTAGCAGCTGTGTACCTTGACTTTTACATTCCATTCTCTCCGGTAATTTTACAGAACACAACAACTGACTTTAGTGCCTGGTCATATTCCATTAATAAATTAAAGGATTATCAAAAGGATTGCAGCGGGGGAAGGAAGGATGTCTGAAAATTGATCTGGCAGCATTTAAATTCGACGCCGCCATGTATTTCAGTTACGAGTTGATACACTTCATGCAACTAGTTCCCAACAATCATTTTTTGTAGTGTTCCCACATTTTCACATCAACTGCGACGTGCAATCATAAACTTTTTTTTTCAAAAGTTGTTTTGTTGTTGTAAATTGCTTATGTAATAAAGCTCAGGAAAGTGTTTTTTTCCCCCAGTAAATAAAGAGCTCTTAACACTAGAACGACAAGAGAGAAGAAGAAAAGAAGAGACAATACAAAAGCATGAAAGACACCTTAATAATCTTAAAAATAACGCTGAAAACAAGAGAAAAAAGTCAAAAATGTGTCACAAAATTAGTTTGTAGCAAAAGAGTGCACCTCGAAGCGATTTTTCGAAAATTCGTTTTTTTTTTCTATTTCTTTTTTACTTAAAGTTCATTTTTTCACATAAATTGGAAAAAAAGGCGGGGGGGGGGGGGGGGGGGGGAGAAATATTACATCTACATTTTAAAACTTCAGGTCATTCAAAAGACTGAAATTTTCTGTTGAAGATGAAGTTTGACGTTTTTACGAGTGTTAGGGGAGTTATAGAAATTGCTTGTAGAAAATCGGAATCCAAGGCTTTCCTAAAGCAAGCCAAACAATTCTAAATGATTCAGCTTGAGAATAAAATCAAAAATGAAAGATAAATGAAATTTATTTTCGAAATGGAAGTTAACTTCTTGTTTTGTTACCATGGTTTTGTCTGAATTTCTCACTTACTTTTGATCTGAGTCGAAATGATACACGTCGGTGTTCTAGTGGGAGAAAAAGTTCTGGCGTTCGTACACTTGCTCCAAATTTCTTTTTGCTACGTTCCTTCATTTTCAAATTAGGTACAAAAATTATTGTGCTTGAGCTTTAACTTAACTATTAGAAGCAAGTGTACTCTATCAAGTGTCTTTGACTTTATGTTCAGTGGTTAGAAACTAAGAATAACCAGACTGCATAAGCTTAAAATAATAGGAAAAAAATGAATTGACCAAATTAATTAACTTTAAAGTAGAAATAAAGGGGGAGGGGGGCTTAAGATGAGTTATCTAAAATTTATCATCATTAGCTATTCGCTGATGTTGAATTCTTGCGAAAATGTAAACAGAACTCCCCATGCTCTTTTTTTTACACTAAATGAAGTGTGTGGTCAATTATTTTAGGCTCGTTTAAAAAATTGAGTTTACTTAGTTATAGGGGTGCCCTCTCCCTGGCTGAACATACATGTAGATACGTTACATTCACTTTTTATTTTTCAGCTTATATAGCTACAAAAGCATATTTTTAAAATTTATTTTACCTGTTATTATATTATTTACAACAATCAAACATGCTAGGTTAGCTATGAAATAATAGCTAAGTCAAAAACAAACAAATGAATAAATTGAAAAAGTCGTAAACAATGTTTGTAAATCATAATTGAAAGCGACTGAATATACCTAAAGAATTAATCATCATAGCTTTGCTTTGAGAGCTTTTCAATGCTGAAAGTATTCCTCTGGAAAACAAAGGATCCGAGATACTTAGGATTTGACTCTTGTGGGAAAATTCTGTGGAGAAAATTTGAAGAGCTAAAAATATAACAGCCGACTTAACATCTTCAGAAGGATATGTCATTCCATTCGCTAAAATGGGAAGCAATTTGTCTGAAAATAAACCGAAAACAAAAGCAAATGAATTATTAAAAAACTACATAATGACAAGTTATGTAGAAACGAAGACAGAAGTTATGTGTACACGAAGTAACACTTTAGTGTGTTTTTTAATTCAAACTACTTATAAACCAGCTTAGAATAATGAGATGATATACACTCCAACAGCTGTTGCAGTCTTGTATTGACAATAATTGTATGTGTTTCTATTAAACATTTTAAAAATATCTGTCACAACTTTTATTTTCTCCCTTACAGCTGGATTAATGCTATTGTTGCATCTAAATATTAACAACATTCAGGAAATCAGTTTACTGAATGTACTCTCAAAACTGGCGACGAAAAATATTGTTGAACAAATTGATAAATAGGAATAAAATTTTTACCGATATGAATATAGTAATAACAACACGATGCTGAAAAAAAGATGCAGAAGCGTGTTTCAGGGTAACAAAGAAACTCTTTTCAATACTAAACATGTAAACTTACAGACGAAAAGATATTCAACAATCTGACTTTTGAACCCCCCCCACCCTCGGGTTCCATTTAACTCCGAAATAATTCTCCGAAATTTAATTTGCACGTAAATGCATTAAAACGTTTTTATTACTACATTCAAGGTATCTGCTACATTTCGAATTTGAGATCCGTGACTTTTCATCATTTCTGCTTGAAATTTCCCATGACTCAAGGGATGCAATTTTTCCAGATATTTTTTTTTTCAAAAGTATCTAAACTAGTGTTTTGTAAAAATTATATTGAAACTATCTGATCTATGCTGTTGATATAGGTTTCTATAATTCTTCTCCTATGTTTCTAAACATTCATGTTAAAAAAATGTAACTTGCTCAGCTACTGTTATAACTAAAAAACAATTTATGCAACATGACTGAATTTATACGAAACATTAATTCATTTTTCTCCAAAAAATCTAATATGATACACAATAATTTTTCACTAAAATTATTCACTAAAAATACTAAAAAAAAAGTTCAAAATGATTTTTTAAAATAAATGAAGCTTTAAATATGCAACGATAATGATGCAAAACTACTGGAGAGAAACTTATAAGCTTGATTTTTACTGAGCAATCACGATTGCTTATTGTTCTCACTTGACCATCCTTGGCGTTGTGATTCCTTTTTCAGCTTGAACCAGGGGCCTCTGCAGCACCACCACCTGGCGGCCTCGGCAGGGGCGGCGTTAATACACACAAACGCCTTTATACACATACATAGACGCCTACGTGCATACACACAGGTCTACGCACACACACAAGCGTACACAAACACGCATGCGCCTACACACACACGCGCACACCACTTGCACGCACGTAACCTTCCAGAAGGAGAGGCAGGCTTGGGGGGATTGGAGCCGTTTCTAGAAACAATAACTCCAATGAGTAGGGTCCTGTCGCAACTCGTGATTGCGAACAACATAATTCGAATTCAAATTTTCAGAGTTCAAATTAATTTTAAACATTTTTTTTCTTTCTTCTTTCTTTTTAATTTTTTTAAGAAAATATTTTATTTAATCACCAAATAATTAAACTAGAACTTATTTTAGTATTTTTTCTAAAGCTAGTAGTTTCCTAAAAAGTCTGTGACTAGCAAAAACTTAGTAAGTACTAAAATTAATACTACAATAAATAAAATAAATAAATAATCAGTAAAAACAAAATATTAAATTAAAGTACTCAATAATTAACTTACAAGACATTATCTGATAGATTACAGCCAAAGTTTTAGGACAAGCTGCAAATATTTAAAAAATTTCAAAAGCTGTGAATTTTGCAACATTTTTGGACTTTTTAAAAATTTTACCCTTGAAAATTCCCTAATTTCTGTATTTTATCGATGTCCTAAACATCCTTAATTAAATTTTTATACCATTTTTTTTTCTAAAATCTTCCTTACCAGGAAACATCACGATCAAGGAAATTCAAAAAAATTCCAAATTGGTGGCATTCGAAAGAGCATTGGAAAACATGTTTATGGCACTGAAACTACGTGCCCTCGTGACCACGTTATCGATATATGAGATCTTAAAAATTGCCCAAATTTTTAGTAAAGTCGCCAAATTTAGCGAGTTTTGTTCAGAAATGGAAGGTACGGCGCGAATTCAACATCTGCATCTGACAAGACATTTCACTTCCATATTTGGTCACCACCAAAGCGCGTGAGAAATAGCGCATTAATTCTTTATTCGGGGTGACTACCATGGCGCGGGGTGTCGTGGCACAGATTGCGGCATTGAAATTTTTTGGGACTTGTGTTCCGGGATATTAATTTGCAACTGCATAGGGGAAAACGCCACCGCCCGAAATATTTGTTTTATTTTATTGTAAAAACAATGGAAATATAATGTATATTGACTTCAAATCATATTTTCTTTTGACGAATCCCTTAGACCCCGAGGGGAGTTCCTTCAAACATTTGTTTCCAACTACAGAAATGTGAATGTGGGTGTGTCTTTTGTTGCTTTTCGAATAACTAAAAGTAATTTTCTCGAATTATTTAATTTGAACCTCCCCTCTGTGAAATGTTATGGAGAAGGTCAAGATAAAAATGTCTTTTAGCATTTTAGGTAGTAGTAGTAGATGTAAGTAGATTTTTCTTCACTATTTTTCGTGGTTATTATTATTGGTGAAATATATTTTATTTCTAAACAAGGTTCTCATAAGTATTAATTATTTTTTCTTTTAGGTTCTGTGCAAAGCTAATTTGTTCTGATTTTTGACATTTTACTGTAGTAATAAAGCAAATTAAAATATACTGCAATGAGAGGTTCCCCGAGCTTAAACTTTTGGGAAAGCAAAAATTCTCAATTTACCTAAAGAAAATTCAAAATTTGCCGAGCGATAAAATACGAGTATGCGCAAATAATAATGTATGAAAAGTGACTTTCGGGAGTTAAAAAATTGTAATTATGTCCTCTAATTTGCCCTACTGTCAGACGAACTTTGTCGAATAAGGAAAATTTTTGGGAGGTCACAGTGCAATCCCATAAGTGCGCTCCTAACTGCAGTCAACAAGAACGACCTCCTATTACTGCGACCGATCTGTCATAGGGTTCGAGTACAAAATCTCGTTTAAAATTCCACAGATGTAATGATATTTTAGCATCCAATAGAACGTATTAACTGAATACATTTGAATATACCGTTCAAAGTTTAAACTTTTTTGTTATTCTTAAGACTGTCTGTTAAAAAACTGATGTTTAAAACTTTTATGCTTCTGCGGGCGAAATATTTCCACTGAAAGAGTTGATTCGATGATGAAACTGTTTTGAAAAAAATATGATAACCGTAGAGAAACGATAAACACACTTTAAAGTCTTTTTTTTTTGAAAAGTCGTAAATCTGAAGTCTTCAACAGTATCTAAATACGAAGAAAACGACAATTTTAAAGATTGCAAACCATGTTCTCAAATTAAAAAAAAAAAAAAGATTTCTGTCAGTTATTTCCAGTGTGTTTTTCGTTATGTGTATCGTTTTCAAGTTATGTGTAAGCCCTCTAACAAGTCAAAAAAAAAAAAAAAAAAAAAAAAAAAAAACTGTATTAATTTTTATTTTGCTCGTATTTGAATTCCCTTTTAACTTGAAACATAATTGGTAAAAGTGACTTCAGTATTTTTAAAAATGACTAAATAACATGCAATATGATGTGCATTTACGTTATAGCGACTTTCAGTTGCAGTGACAGACTTTTTCGAACTACAGGGGTTATTGTAATGAACGTAGACTATAAAATTTTTGATAAAAATCTGTTGTGAAGTAATTTCTGACATCGTTAGTTTTGCTGTGCAAATTTTTGACATTTACTATCCGTTGTTTTCTTTTTTTTTAAATTATTTTTTTTTATTTTAAATTAAAAATTAAACATTTTCGCTAGCAGTGGTCAGACAATAAAACTTCATGAATAATAATAACTTTTGAAAAAAATAAATAAGAGCTGGGATACTACAATCCATGATCATTTTCTTTCAACATCAAAAACTATCCATTTTATTTTCAATATATAAGCTTTAATAAGCATGTTTTTTTATCTTATTCATTTTAATTCTTGTACATAATTATTAATTACTTACAACACATTTCATAACAAGAGTACAAATTTAAATTAGTTAAGTAAAACACACTTGAAATGCACTTAAATTCTGAAATGCATTATTATCACGATTACAAAGTTAAATCCTACGTTCAATTTCGTTATAAAGTTGTAGCTCCTCTGGATAAAGCTCTCTAGTTTTCATTTCACAGGCTTCATAGTTACTTTTTAATTTTACACACACAAGTAAAGGGTTAATTCGAAACATCGTTTACGCGCTTTGCAGATGACCAGAAATGGGAATGAGAGTCTTGCTAGACGCAGGCGATGAAATCACGTAGTATTTTCCATTTCTTGCCAAGTCTTTAAATTTGGCGAATTTTCGTAAGATTTCGACAAACTTTGACCCCCCATATCTCAAAAACTAAAGGACGAGGGCACACAATATTTGGGTCAAATTTTTTTCTAAAGATACTCTTTCGAATGCGACCATTTTTAACTTTTTTCATGATTACTGAGCTCGTAATGTTTCCTGGTTAGCTTAAGACATTGCTGAAAACTCATCATAATTTTTATGAGTCTCTTGATCCTTGAAACAACACGGGTGCAAATGACCTAAAATTCTCGAGTCAAATGAGAGCGGCAAAATTAGAAGTCTACTACAGAAGTCCCTGTACTACACAATTATACACTGCTGGACATTAAAAATGCAACACCAAGAAGGAGTAGTCAGAAAGTGATGAAATTTGAAAAAAAAAAAAAAAAAAAAAGACAGAGACAGCAAGGAATAATAAATGATCTTAATTTCAAAATGATAGGCAGAATACAGAGCGAGAACGGCGTCGGCTCAGTAGGATGTAGGACCACCGCGGGCAGCGATACACGAAGAAACACGTCTAGACATAGAGTCAATAAGGGTGCGGATGTGTCCAGAGGGATGGCTCTCCATTCCTTTTCAACCATTTGCCACAGTTCGTCTTCTGAACGAGGCAGGGACAGAGTCTGTAAACGGCGTCCAATCACATCTCACACATGTTCGATTGGTGACAGGTCAGGAGAGTATGGTGGCCAGGGAAGCATCTATGTGCCTTGGAGAGCGTGTTGGCAGATGCGAGCACTGTGTGGTCGGGCGTTATCCTGCTGAAAAATTGCATTAGGTAGCCCTTGAAGGTAAGGGATTGCCACCGGCTGCAGCACATTATCCAAGTATCGTTGGACCGTCATAGTGCCCTGAATACGAACTAGAGGTGATATGGAATTGTACGCAATTGCGCCCCAAACCACTATGCCACGTTGTCGTGCGGTGAGACGTTCCACAGTTACTGCCGGATTAGATCTGTCACCACGTCGACGCCACACACGTATGCGGCGACTATCACTGAAGAAACAGAAGCGGGATTCATCTGAGAGCATGACATTTCGCCATTCTGTCATCCACGTCGCTCTAGTCCGGCACCATACTAAACGTTGCTGTCTATGTTGTGGGGTCAATGGCAGTCTTCTTAGCGGATGCCGTGACTGCAGACCACGTGCGACCAAACGACGGGAAATGGTTCTGGTTGACACGGGAACATTCAAGGTGTCTTGCACCTGCTGCAGAATCGAGGAACAAGTGACTTGTGGGTCTGCTACAGCTTGTCGGTGGATGCGTCGATCCACGCGTTCTGACGTTAGTCTGGCTGCCCCTGCACCCCTCAATCTTGCCACATTTCGTTGTTCCAACCATCTTCGGCACAGCCGATGCACCGTGCTCGCATCCATGTGGGTATCAGCTGCGATTTGACGTACGGACCAACCTCCTCTTCTCAGTCCGATCACCATACCCCTCGTAAAATCGTCTATCTGCTGGAAGTGCCTTCGTTGACGGCGGCCTGGCATTCTCTCGTGTTACACGTATCCTCCAAGAAAAAAAAACATTTCTTCAATAATTCTCCAGTCAGAAATAACGACACGAATATTGCCCATTCTGCAAGTTCCTTCCCTTGCATCTTACTTCATGTGTGTCGGAGAGCTGCGCATTTCACATCATTTACATAACTCAGTGATGTACGTCTACTCTAAAATTTGCATAAATTTCTGAACACTCCATCTTGGTGTTGCATTTTCAATGTCGAGCAGCGTACATATAAGGAGGATTAAAAATAATGCTAAACAGATAATTATAATTGTCTAAATGGTAGTATCACATAGTAAAGAAAAACAAGCGAGTATTTTAAAAGTGGATGCAATCGGATTTCGAAATGTTTGAAAAATCGGGACTGCCTAAGAAACGGCTAAGATGTGAGTTTTGCAGCTAATCTGTACCATTTGATAAATAAGCATATCCATGACCAGCAACCAATGATACAAACATCAAAATCCATTACCAGCTGTCAGTTTCCATGATTTTTGAGCATTTTTTGCTGAAAATCATGACTTTCCATGACCTTTTTCGTTCATAGTCGAAATCCATGACTTCCCTGACTTTCCAGGTGCGCGCACACGGGCATCCTGAACATTCACATTATTAGTAATTTAAATTGTACTATTCACTGGGACTTCTTTTTTTTAAGGGGGCGGGTGATTGTTTTTTTCCCCGTTGATAGAGATTATTCTAAAATTGCATTTTAGAAATTCAATAGCGCAAATATTTCTGGGAGAATGTTTCGAAACTCCCTCCCACTAACATCGTCGAAAGTCGTCTAAAATTACTCTTCTGGAGCTTTAGTTTCCAAATATTATTGGAGGAAAGACACTGAATCCATTCCTCCCCCGAACACTACCAGAGATTTATATAATCGCATCTTTAAGACTTAAATTTTAAAAAACGCGGGGGAGAAGGCTCTAAACTCCTCCTAACATCGCTATAGAGTGTCTAAAATTGCCTTTTTGATATTTCAAATCCAAAAAGCTTCTGGGAGGGAGATTCGAACCAGATTATTTTCCTTAACGTCACATTATAGATGGCCTACACTTCAGGGTCTATTCAAGGGGGTGGCGGTAAACCGTAAAAGCCACCCCCCAGACCTGTCGGTATTAATTGAATTTTTATTAACATTACCTTGTCTTTTGAATACTAATCCCCCCTATCACCCTCATGAATCTATGGCCCCCTTGAACTGCCAAATCCCACCTTTGTGGGCGATCACCCCTAGGATTAGGAACCACTGTTCTAAATCATGGCAATGTCTTATCCTACCAGTATAGTGTAGACCTGGAAGAAAGAGGTGAAAAGACACATATACAAATATAAAACTTATTAAGTTCAAAAAAAAACGAAAAAGGTGGAAACGAATTTAGGTTCAAATTAAAAAGTGGGTAATGCTATCCATTCTTGACTTAACTGTCTAAAGTTAATTTAAAGCAAATTTGTGGAACTTACTATATTAAAAATAGTAGCGATTGCTGGTAATTTCTTCTATTCCACATTATTGGTTTCAGAAAATAACGGTCATGGAGTGGCCGGTCGCCCCCCATCGCCCCCTAGTGAATCCGCCACTGCTACACTTTCGTTTTAAGACCTCACTTAGGAAAAAATTGCCGGGACACAGTCGCTCAAGGGAGGAGCGATCGCCCCACAGTTTTAATAGCAATATCCCAGATATTGTTATTAAAACTGTAGTATCTCAGTTCACCCTCCGCATACCACGACTTCAATGTTTACTGATAACTCAGATAGCCCAGCCATTTTTATTATAATTTTGATCCCACAGTTTACTACGCGCAGCACTTGAAAGACACTCATATTTTCTTCAAAACATGTACGCTCGTGGGAGATTCGGTATAAATATAGGCAAAACAAAATGAACTTATTTCATTAAAATTTTAGCAAATATTATTTACCACCCCAATAAATTCTTCTTATACGTGAGTTCGTTTATTCGGATGCAGTGAAATACTTGAGTGTAGAGCTAGATCATAAAATTAATTTTTAAGCAATTACCGACTCGAAAATCATCCAGTATACAAATGGAAAAGTTGCTTCACACTATTCGCTGCTTAAAAGTCCATATTTTATTCCTTTTTGTAAAAGAAGTATAAAAATATAAAGGATCAAAAGAAACTTCTCCACTCTATACTCTTTTGCTAAATTTGGATTTATGTAGCAAAATACCTCATCCTCAACTATCAAATCTCCCCCCCCCCAAAAAACCCCCCTTAAGGCTGATCATTGATTATGCCTAACTATGTTTGAAGTAGTATCTACATAAATGTTTGACTATTTAATCGAACTTTAAATTATATCACTATAAATGCAACGAGTTTCTAAAGTTCACTTATATGGAAATGCAGACACTTACAGTCAAGATAATGATGTAACGAATAATCTAGCTATGGAAAATTTCTTATAATACAATGGTTCTTCCATTTAAGTAGATAGTAAACATTCAACAGATGATAAACACTATTCTGATGAATAGTTAAATGAAAGGAACTTTAAACTATTTTCGTCCATTAGCTATTTTGTAGTGTATTTGAAACAAGGGGGAGGGGGAAACGTTATGATGAAAAAAAATAACTGAGTAAAGAATAGACTTCGAAAATATGACAGAAAAAGAGTGGAACCAGTGGAACCACGTTCATCTGAAAGAAAACAGAAAGAAAAAAAACGACAAAAAAAAAAAAAAAAGGGAAAAAAATCACGAAGGGTGGATAAGTTATTTTGGAAAGAGCTGCTAGGGCAAATTTGAAGTAGAAAGGCGTTTGAAAGATGTTTTGAAAGGATACAAAAATAAAGCTGCAGTAAAGGTATTGTGCAACATATCCATGACCCACTTTGAGGTTATTACGTTAGAATTTGAAAATAACTAAATTTAGCGATCAGTTTGTCACTTTTGTTATCTAATGGCGGAAGTTAGCTCATATCTATTGTTTTAAAATCGAAATATCGTCAAGTAAGCCGTAATATGCTAATAAGCTTAGTTGTTAAAAACTTATTAGAAGCATTAACGAATCATATAACACCTAAATTAGGTGTCATATGATTCCTTATGCCTATTGGGAATGTTACCGACACGGAAAGATAACAGAGGGATTGATGGTAAACCTCTTCAGATCTAGGAACAATTATGTTTTCTGTAAAACAATTTGAAAATTTGTTTCAAAACTTTAAAATATGCCCAGTGCATTTTTTCCTTTTTTTTTGAAATTAAAATTTTTCATTTCACTTTTTCTTGTTGTAGGAAATAGTAATGGTTACTTTACAATATTCTCATGAAATAAAAAAATGTGCATTTCTTTTAATAGCAGAGGTGTTTAATTAATTGAAACTAAAATCAGCAATGAAAAGAAATACAAATCGCAGAATTAATGATGAAAAGAGACAAAATAAATTTTACCTTTTTAATTTTTAAATCAGTGTAAGTCAATTTAAAAAATTTACTTTTGACGGTACCATATTTGTTGATACGCAAAATTTCACCGCAAGAGGGATACGGAGTCGAAGGGAAAATTACCAACTCTGGCTCCGACTCTTTGAATTTTAAAGCCTTCGACCCCCTGACTCCGATTTTTTCGTCTCAAAATCAGTAACTCCGACCCCCACAGCCCTGCCAGTAACACATCTACCTGTCTACAATACTGTAGGGATATAGTCGTGTGGTTGATAAATTTAGTGTGTCTAATGTTCATTAAGCTCTCTGCGCTCAACGTGAATACTCAGTGCTTGGAACTGCATGTGCCGACATGGTACCCCAGCCAATTCTGAAATTCATAAATCGCATCTTTGGCTCTTGATTGGCAACAGTTCAAACGTTCCTCACGAGTAACTTCAGATTTCAAAATGGCTCTTGTCATGAGAATGTCAGAAAACTCTGGAGACCAAATAATAGTCATGGCTGGGATACGGAATAAGAATCTTTTTATATTACAACAGAAAGAAAGAAACGCACCCCGGCAGCATTTGAATAAATTTTGTCTAAAAAAAAAAGTTTTGTGTGAGATGTTCAAAATCCTCATATACATAATAGCGAATGATCGAGTAACCTCCTTACGTCATCAACAACGAAACTCGCTCCACGGCATGCTAATTTGGTAACATTATTTTTGGTGATGCTTGACATGCAGGGACAACTTTATTTTGACAAAGGCTGAACTGGATCTGGTAACGTGACTGTTTTACTGGTAAGACTGTGTCATTTCAGGGGAATTGAAGAAACGAAAAAGTGGTCAACAATGAACGCTATCTACTGGAGTTTAGGGTTCATGCCTTGGCCGCACTATTTGCAAAAATCTACTGGAGATAGGGTTAAAATATCAACTATCAAAATATCACTGAACAGGCAATTGCTTCGTTCAAATGTAGAAGCAATTTTCACCCGTCATATCTTGACCGGCGAATTTCTAGTATAATAATAGTAATCATGTTAGGAAATATAATACAAAGTATTGATATTGATATTAGCTGACCAGTGCGAAGAGTTTGCACTTGACAGTAGCAATTAAAAACCCGGTTTTTTAAAGTGATTTTTTTAATAAAAGCAAAAATGACACTGTGATTAAGGTGGAAAAACAACGTAAAAAAAGCAAATATTGGAGAAAATACAGCATATAGCTATTTCAAGGCTAGAATGGAGCCTCTTCATCAGTGCAAAAAGTTCACCAACACAACCAGAAGTTGCGAGAGAACTGACAGCTACCAAGTGGACACCGGTATTTATACCAAAGAGGGTCAACCAATAAGAATACAGGAACAAGACATCAAACAATCAATCAGCGAACAGCATGTACACTCAGGGCTCAAAGCAGGGGGAGAGACAACCAATCAGAAGCCAGGAGACAAAAGAGTACGAGACACCGAAGAAACAGGAAAGGTAATTATAAAATTGCTTCCAAATATCATGAAAAAATGGAGTGCTGGAAAAATCATTGACAAGAGAATGAGAATTTTTCCAAAGATAGTAAGCTTCCCAGAAATCGAGGTCATAAACCGAAGAACATTTACAAATAATCTTTGCAGATGAAAAATCAAAACAGTGACCAGAAGTCCAACAATGCTGAGCGACGGAAGAACGAGCAAGTTCTTTATGTTTAACATAGTTTTCGTGCTCTTGCAGACGGTGCTTGAGGACACGTTTAGTCTGTCCAACGTAACCAAGTCCACACTTGCAGGAGATGCTATAAATACCCCAGTTGCTATGGCAATCAATGGGGTCCTTTAAGTTTGTAAATTTTATCTTATTAACTGGAGAAAAAGCTATATCGAAACCAAATTTCTTCAAAATCTTTGCAACTTGATGACTAACTTTTGGATAATAAGGCAAAACAATAGTATATGAAGCATTGGAAGCAGAAACCTTTTCCAGAATGAGAGGGCTTAATTAACTTATTAAAAACTGAATCAATGATGCTAGGAGAATAACCACGATCGAAACCGACTGCTTCAAGGTAAGAAAGCTCAGCATTTAAAGAATTGGAGGAAGAACAGATGTTTAAAGCACGAAACACAAAAACCTTGAATGAGGCCAACTTTTGGTTTGGAGGATGAGAAGAAAATTTGTGAGGAGGTAGTGTAACAGCAAAATGCTTACGAAACACCGAAGTCATAAAGTCATCATTACTTTTAGTAATAAAGACGTCCAAAAATGAAACTGATAGTTATCTTTCATTTACACTACCTCCTCACAAATGTTCTCCTCATCCTCCAAACCAAAAATTTGCCTCATTCAAGGCTTTTGTGTTTCGTGCTTTGAACATCTGTTCTTCCTCGAATTCTTTAAATGCTGAGCTTTATCTTAAAGCAGTGGCTTTCGATCGTGGTTATTCTCCTAGCATCTCTCTCTCATTGATTTTATTTATAATAAGTTAATTAAGCCCTCTCATTCTGAAAAGGTTTCTGCTTCCAATGCTTCATATACTATTTTTTTGCCTTATTATCCAAAAGTTAGTCATCAAGTTGCAAAGATTTTGAAGAAATTTGTTTTCGATGTATCTTTTTCTCCAGTTAATAAGATAAAATTTACAAACTTAAAGGACCCCATTGATTGCCATAGCAACTGGAGTATTTATAGCATCTCCTGCAAGTGTGGCAAGTGTGGACTTGGTTACGTTGGACAGACTAAACGTGCTCTCAAGCACCGTCTGAAAGAGCACGAAAAATATGTTAAACATAAAGAACTTGCTCGTTCTTCCATCGCTCAGCATTGTTGGACTTCTGGTCACCGTTTTGATTTTTCATCTGCAAAGATTATTTGTAAATGTTCTTCGGTTTATGACCTCGATTTCTGGAAAGCTTGCTATATCTGGAAAAATTCTCATTCTCTTGTCAATAATTTTTCCAGCACTCCATTTTTTTTCATGATATTTGGAAGCAATTTCTATAATTGCCTTTCCTGTTTCTTCGGTGATTCGTACTCTTTTGTCTCCTGGCTTCTGATTGGTTGTCTCTCCCTCTGCTTTGAGCCCGGAGTGTACATGCTGTTCGCGCTGATTGGTTGTTTGATGTCTTGTTCCTGTATTCTTATTGGTTGTCCCTCTTTGGTATAAATATCGGTGTCCACTTGGTAGTTGTCGGTTCTCTCGCAACTTCTGGTTGTGTTGGTGAGCTTTTTGCACTGATGAAGAGACTCCATTGAGCCTTGAAATAGCTATATGAAGTATTTTCTCCAATATTTGTGCTTTATTTACGTTGTTTTTTCACCTTAATCATATTGTAGCACAATGCTTATATGATAATTTTTCATTTAAAAATGACACTGGTATATTTTTTGCTGGTTGCAGTGAAAAAATCTTTAAGTTAGTGACTTATTTTTGAAATTTGATAAACTTGTGATAACAAAACCAGGAAGAAAGTTCTCTGATAATTTCCTGATGTTTTCTGATTTAGTTCTAAAAATGTATCTGATTTTATAAACGTAACTATCACACAGATCTGAACGATAAAACCGCATTAATAAAGCACAAAATCTGCAAAAAAAAAAAAAAAAAAAAAAAAAAAAATAGAAGCGTTTTGAGAATACAGGTAACCTCTTTTTCAGTGCAAAAAGGGGGAACCTACGGATTAAAAACATTTGACCGACAGAAACAAGCACTGATTGAATTATCGGAATCCATAAGCTCTATATCTTTATGCAGAGGATAGGAGTAAATTGTAAACCAAAAGCATGCATCAGCTTTTTTTTTTTTTTTTTTAAACTTTTGAATCTTTTCCTTTTTTGAAAGCAAATTCAAGAATCATTTGTCCACTAAAGAAGAAAAATCCTAACTTGATCAAGAATTGGAAAATAATTTCATTAATCTATCATCACAGCCATAAAAATTTCCTTTTAAACAACTTTTCTTAGGTATCTTGATCATACACATATATTAGCTAAGTTCAAAACTGCTATGGTTCAAGTTGGTCTTTAAGTGTAAATCATGCTTCCCATTTGATGCTTATTACTTTTTTTTTCTAATAAAAAAATTATGCAAACAAGTCTGTCCACGGTGACTGACGTTAAACTTTGACTCAGTGGTTGGAAGTAGCGCGCTACAAGTAGCGACGCTACTGTAGCAGCTATATTTTTTAGTAGTTTGTAGTGTAGCGCACTACTTTTTTAAAAAAGTAGTGTAGTGAGTAGTTAACTACAAAAAAATAGTAGTTTGTAGAGATTCTGGAAACTACTTTTAAATAAACTGAAAAAAAAAAAAAAAAAAAACAAGGTTCAAACGAATTTGACTGGCGCAAATTTTACACAAGTACATCAGCAGATGCAATGAGAAATAAAGACTCATAAAAATACGAGCTGACCTCAGGCATTTCATTTTGACACCATAAGTTCTATCTGTTTGACGCCATTAGTTTGTCATCGTAATTTTCATATTTCACTAATATTTATATGAAAAAAAAAGCACTTATTTTTGCGAAAATGAAGATAGCGGTGATTTCGCGAGTTGAAAATTTTGTGAATTTTATATAAACAGACCGAAGATTGAAAAACAAAAATATTTTAGCGAGGCTTAAATTTTCGACAGTATTCACCAAATAAAAAGAAGCTACTGAAAATGCTATAGAAAAGGAAAAAAATTGAACTCTTCTAGAGGACTTACAATAAATACAGTCAGGTATGTACTTACATACATTACAGATTATAGTGTATAAAAGTATGATAACGGGCATTTTTTCTTAGTGTCTTCTGATGAGCTAATTTATCAATCTTTTTTGTTCAATCCTCTTACGGTGTGTGTGTGTGTGTACGGGTGTCCCCCCCCCCAAAAAAAAAAAAAATCGAAAGTTGATTTTTCAAGTCGTACACTCTTATATTTTATCCTTTTACGTCAAAAAAAAAAAAAAAAAAAATCATATGATTTGAACAACGGCAACAAGTGCCGATTATGTCTGAAACTGAGAACCAGCACTTGTAATGGTAGGCCAAATTAAAATAAAATGTTTTTTTAGAAACTCAAAATTTATGTTCATAAAACGTTGCTCCTATACCCCACATATGCACTACAAATATTTATTCCAATATAAAGCCTTTTAGATATCCCACACGTGACCTAATATTTATAATTTTCATTAAAAAAATTAAAGTTTTTGATACATATTTTCATAAATGTAAGATTTTACGAAATTATCAAGCTGAAAAAAATAAACAGCAAAGTAGAAAAGTGGGTAATTAGCGTTAAATAGAAATTTTTGTTTTCCTGCAATTTTTAAGTTTCGCACATAGTACTCAAAGATATGGATTTTTTCCAGGTTGAGTTAAATTTTGCATTTAAAATATATTATTTTTTTATTATTCGTTTGTAACTGTTGATCTGTAAATGTGTTCGCCAGTAATTTTTGAACTTGATTTTCTATTTAAATTTATATGTATTTTTTAAAAATATAACTGAAAAAAAAAAATCCATTTTTAAAATAAAATTATAAATTTTAGGTCAAATGTGGCATATCTAAATGTTTTTTAATTTGAATAAATGTTCCTGTGGTACATGTGGGGTGTTGGGTACAGGGGAAACGTTTTATCAACAGAAATTTCGAGTTTCTAAAAAAAAGTTTTTTTTTTCGAATTGGCTTAGCATACAAGTTTTGTTTTACACTTTCAGGTGCACGTCGGCACGGGTTGCCGTTGTGCAAATTATATGAAACATTTTTCGCGATTGTTTTGTCACAAGAGGAAAAATACAAGAGGGTATGCGACTTGAAAAATTGACTTTCATTTTTGAGGGACAACCTTTTGTGTATGCTTTTTATTTACTTAATTTTTAGAAAGTAGCGAAGTAGCGACTACATTTCAAAAGTAGTTTGTAGTTGCTACATTTTGAAAAAAGTAGTTGTAGTTATAGTTAATTACATTTGTAACAAAGTAGTTGTAGTTATAGTTAACTACATTTGTAACAAAGTAGTTGTAGTTGTCGTTCGCCACAAAAAAAATGTAGTTTTTCCAACCACTGATTTGACTCCATTTTTAACTTACAAATTCCGCACTGTCTTGAAATCAAATTTTGTTTCTTCTGAAATTGATTTAAAATATCATGATAGGGTACATCGCTGCCCCCATTCAGACTTGAGGAATTTTTTTGTGTGAAATTAAAGGGAGTAAAAAACTGACTGATGTTCGCAGAAGGGTCATTCCATGCAAAATGAGCAAAATTCGCAAAAAAGTGGTGGCCGCATGGTAACAGATTTTTATGAAATTTGGTATACAGGTTCCTTTTATGCCTATATAAAAATATCTAAAATATTTTTGCTTAAAATTTTTTATTTAAATAGTTACATGCGATTGAAAATTGGTCAAATTGAACAGCATTCTCATCAATGCTAAATGTTGCACTTTTGAAGGCTTGTATCTTGTTAACTATTTAATGAAAAAATAAAAGTTATATGTTTTTGCAATCTATGGAGTAGGGTAATCAATCTGATATCAGTAAAATTTTCAAAGTTATTATAGTTAACTTTTAACCGAGTCTCAAAAACTGAAAATATTTCAATTTTCTCATAATTAAGCATTTTATTTTTTAATCTCAATCTTTAAGGAATGCATTAGCTTTGATGAAATTAATACACAATAATGTGCTAAGCATCATAAAAGAAATACCTTACTTTTGAAGTTGTATTTTAACTCATTTGTCTTCAAAATCAGTTTTAAACTTAGTGACATTTTGTAAAATGATGATTTTCCCCTTCACGTACACACAAAAATTCAAATGAGGGAAAATTCGGACAACTTTAAAATTTTTCAAGAATATAGAGCTGTGTTTCTACTATTTGCTTGAAGAAACTCGAAATTGGTTTTTGATTTCCAAACGTAAAATAAAATTCAGAAAAATAGCATTTTCTTTGTGTTTTTATGGGTCAATCTATACAGGTTCGACGGATGGTTGCGCTCGACCATTTTTAATTTTTTTGAAATTCATATCCCTAAAAGCTGCATATGAAAGATGTTTAAAACCTCTTTTATTTTTTATCTCAACTTTGATTTTTTGGAGGTCATCAAAAGTGATTTTCGTATTCAAAAATGGGACTTTTAGACCTTTGCATTTTGGCCAAAATCTATTTGAATTACATTTATGACAGTTAATTTAACGCTTTGATATTAAAATGCATAAGTTGATAATCTTACATGCTGAGTTACGTAGCTGTACGTTAATAATTAAAATAATGGCAACAGGTTAGTTCAAGACCAAATGTAAAAATTTTACTCATTTCAAAGGGGGATAACTCGCGTAGGGGACGGAAACACAAAATGAAATACGGCAAAAATTAATCACTGGAACCATGCTAAAAAGAATATGTAACTGTTGCTGTGTGTTTGTGCGCCCTTTATGGATTACAGCCCCTCAAAAATCGGAAAAATGACAAAAATGACATTTTTAGACCCCTGTAAACCAAACGGAGATGGAATTAAAAATAAAATTTCTTGGCCAATTGAACATTCCATTCAAGTACTATACATGTTATACATATAGTTTTTTGTATTTGGTTTGTAAGAAAAGATACAGGTCTTTGAAATTGAGCAATTTTGAATATTCTATTCAAGTACTATACATGTTATATATATTGTTTTTTGTATCTGATTTGTAAAAAAGATACAGGTCTTTGAAATTGAGCATTTTTGCTAGTCAATTCACACACTAAAACAGAAATTAAAAGTGTGAAAATTTCATTGCACCTTCTTAAATTACATATATTGTGCCCTACATAATACATTATACTGAAAAAACATATTGTAATTTTCAAAATAATTATTTTAATTTTATAACTTAGAAATATTTGAACATGAATGAGTAGTTTACATTGTATGAAACCTGTATGGATTGACTTTTATGCGAAATTACGAGAATTCAAAACGCTAGATAAAAGACTCAATGATGCAAAAGCAAGTATATCTAACATTTATTTCGATTTTTAAAAAATGTACATTTTAGCAAATACTTCATAAACATGCTTTTGAGAAAATGAAACACGAAAGAAATGGTTAGTTTTGCTAAACTTACAATAAAAAGAACTAACTAATGAAATTTTGCCTAAGTTCAAGTTACTCTAGTAACAAAAATACGCTGATACCAATGATTAAAATTTAATAGCATCTAAAAGACACTTCAATATATTACATAAAAAAACTTGAGTGAATTTAGATCATTCCCTTATCTTCAAAAAAACATCTGCAATAAAGGAAAAACTTAAATTTTCGATTTTTTAAAGTACGATTTCGTCATCAAGAAATTCATAAACAATAACTAAATTAGAGCAGATAGTTAGTTACATATAGTTTTTCAATCTGAAACATTTTTACTCTTATATTTTCATTAAAAGAGCTAGAAGAGTGATTTGAAATCTGAAGTAAATTGGCAAAATTTCAATATTTGTTAATATCTCAGATTCAAAAAAAGATCCGAATAAATTTTACTTTGCTCTTTCCCAATAGAGATTTGTTTATAAAATGCGAAAATATTTATTTTTTAAGTGTACGTTTATAACTTATTGAGTTATTGAGTCACAAACTGGCAGCAATGAACTCTGAAAATTTAGGCTTAGCATAAGCATCAACTTCTAATGTCAATAACAAAGCAACAAACAGTTTTTAAACTTCCATACTTTGCATTCCCTCATAGATATGCATGGTTTACCTAAATAAAAATTTTCATTAAAATCTGTGACATGTCAGCCATAGCTGATTTGCTCATTTCGCATGGAATGACCCAGAAGAGACATTGAGAAAAGTGACTTTAGGGGAAGGTTGCCGTCAATGAACCACATAACAGTTTTCGATTTTTTTAGAAAGGAAATCCAACTTTAATTCCACGTTAATCATAGGAACAATTTCTCAGCATGTTTCTCTTTTAACAATAATATTTACTTTCATGATAAATATACGCAATAAAGAATGAAAATTAAAAATAAATATTTTAGCTTGTAGTTCATTCATGGCTACCGGTTGCTATGGATGGACTATCGAGTTTCCATCGATGGACCACAGTCTCAAGTTAAAAAATCAATGCGTAACTTACAAATATTTGTAACAGGTGATAAATAAACACTACAAATAACAGTAAGTGATAGAAAAATAGATTTATATTCTAAAATGTTTTATTTTTGGATAAGGGTAACATAAAAAAAACCCAGCACTTACACAACACACGGTGTCATCATATCTGGTTCACTAGTTGATATTATACCAACCTGTGCAACACTATTCTTAGCTAATATCTTTTCAACCTATTTTGAACTGTTGAGAATTTTGTTGAATCGATTTTGAAAATTTTCGTTCGAAGCAAGATTGAGCATGCTCTCTAAAACGTCAGAGAACATTTTTGAGCATTTTATTGCTGAAACCAGAAGCTTAAGTCTCAAACTACCAGAGAATATAGTACTAACAGAGTTTTTGTCTTAATTAAATCTGTGGGACATGTTATTTTTCTCAGCTTCTTGAAAGGCCAATTCCCCCAATTTTTCGAAAGTAATTCCAAAAACCTCTGCTCTAGTTTCAAAATATGATTCACTAATCATATTCCTATTTCGAAGGGCTTATCTCTTAAATTTTTAATAAGTGACGAAGGTAACAACAAACCGGTTTTATTTTCCATGCGACTGTTTAAAGTTGGTTTCAGGACTCTATATTGTAGGCAGACTTCGCTAAGGCCCATACTACCATTTCTATAAGCTACTGTAGCACGTTACATGCTCTTACTTGTCCACTGGCCACATTTTACTTACTTTGGAAGTTTTTTTTTTTTTAGAATAGCAAAAGTATTTGAAACTGTATTATTATGATTTAAATTTTTAATCAATTTTATTTTAAAAAAATGCCTTGAAATTATAATTAAGAATAAGAATTTTCATGAATTACTGAGATTATTTTTTTCATTGTCATATTTATTTTAAAACAATTGAACAATTTTCAAAGGTAATTGACCTGAAGTTACAGCAATATTTGAGATTGTCCATGAATGAACCACTTTCTCCGGTGGTCCATTCATGGAAACACCTAGAGGTCCAATGATAGCAACTGCGTCATTTTGAATATTCTTATTGGTGTTACTGCTGTGACGATTCATGATGAAACATGAAGTATTTTATGGGGAATTTTACTTGAAAAAGCGCTCTTTTAAGTCAATGTTCACGTTTAGATGATCAGTGATATTCAAAGCATGTTATAACTAAATGAAAATCTCAATAATTAGTAAGACAATGGTAGAAATCTTTTCTACCCGATTAACAATATGACTAAATAATTTTAGCTATTTGGCGACTCTGCAGTAGATTGTTTTCAGACAAAGGAAGGTACTAAAACTGATTACGTGTCTGCACAAACTCTGGTACGAGAAATATCTTCGCGGTCTAAACTTGGAACCGGTTCATTGACGGCAACCTTCTCCTACGATTTGAAATTCTCTTCAAACTACTAACGCAAAATCTAAACAGATTTTTTCCCCTTAAAGTAAATTTTAGGCTTGATGAAAACACTTTGTTTTATTGGAAAAACTTAAAAACGGAGAGTACAAAAATTATTTAACACCCGTGACTGACGATACAAAGATTTTGTGACTGATGTTACATTTACAATAAATTGCTGCAATTATAAATTATTTCTCCTTAAAAATGAAATTAGCACATGTTTTGTTTAAAATTGTATTTAAATTACAAGAAAAGTACATTTATAAAGTTTTGAAAGATATATTTTTGATGTATTTCATAAAATAAAAAGTCATCTTGCATTTATTACATCTAAGTGTGCTAAATATTTTATTCCTTTCTCGTGAATAATAAATTTCGTTCACATTGACAGGCTATTTCCAATGTTTTTCTGCTGGAATCTTGACAGTCACTAAATACTCTTAGTTCTTAATTTCAATGAATCTAACTTTTCGTGATACTATTATAAGTAATATTCTTCAAGAACCCGTTCTCCAGTTGCAATCAACAATTTCGGAACATGTTCTGCTGGAAGTGATTCCCTCCTTTTACTGCAAAAAAAAAAGTGTTGTTGCTAAACACCTGCTGCAGCTTATAAATTAAAAAAAAAGTCTGTCAGTATCTCTGTGACGCGCATGGCGCCTAGACCGTTCTGCCGATTTTCATGAAATTTGGCACAGAGTTAGGGGGTGTGCATCTCGAAGCGATTTTTCGAAAATTCGATTTTGTTCTTTTTCTATTACAATTTTAAGCCCATTTTTCATATAAATTTGATAATATGGGGAAGAATTTGTTTTCTTTATCTTTATCTTTATCTTTGCTAATAATAAAGCTGAAAGTCTCTCTGTCTGGATCTCTGTGACGCGCATAGCGCCTAGACCGTTCCTCCGATTTTCATGAAATTTGGCACAAAATTAGTTTGTAACATGAGGGTGTGCACTTCGAAGCGATTTTTCGAAAATTCGATGTAGTTCTTTTTCTATTCCAATTTTAAGAACAAAATTATCATAAGATGAATGAGTAAATTACGAAATTATCATAACGTGGAACCGTAACATGGGCACAAGCCAATCGGCGAAGTACGAAATTATCATAACGTGGAACCGTAACATGGGTACAAGCCAATTGGAGAGAAAATTCGCCACACAGACGAACCAAAAGAACTTTTAATTTTTGTATTACGGGCAAAGCCGTGCGGGTACCACTAGTTTTATATAAATTAATGCTAAATCACTCTTCTTCATGTTGGAAAAGTATTTTAGAGAAATAAAAACATAAATTTGGAATGTTCCATGGAAAAGATATTGAAATTAATGCTGTTTCATCCTTCGGTTTACAGTTTTGATTTTACGAATGCTACCAAGTTAGGTTTGCCCCAAGTATTGTTAAAAACTCATATAGCATACTTTTTTGCATAAGGTTTCCTCTTTTTTATTTATCAAATGCAACAAGTCGGTTTTCTTTCTCTTGAAAAACCACCCGCTGCAGGCGGCATTGAAATACCGTAGGTGGCGAACGGGGGTTAGCGAGCGAATCGAGCAGAGGACGGAGCCCCCAGTATAAAATTAATTACTGATTAACTTTCATTTGGATTTTTTTTTTCTGGTGAAAGTCACTCCAATTGACAAAAAGCCGCAACTTCAAAAATTGATGATTTTGATTCTTTTTTTTTTTTGACAATTACTGTACAAAAGCTACCGATTTCAATTTCCGCTTTATCATATTCGTAATCTACGTAAAAAAACTGAAGGTAATGACACTTCACTTAGCTTTGTCGCGGAAATGACGCTATTTCCCCAGTACTTGGCACACATGCCAATTACTGGAGACTAGCAAAATTGAAGCACCAGTAAATGGCACCCATCATTATTTTAAAATTCCAAATAGGGGCGAAAATATACTTCTGCACAATTAAAGTAACACCTTTCAACTAAACAAAACTTTTGACAACGAAAATTTAAAATATATTTTAAGTCAGATTTTAATGGATTTATGTGCATGCTTCCCTTAAGCCAGAGAAGAAGCTTTTGCAACAAAAATGGCTGATTTGACACAAGCCACAATTTTTTCTCTTTTCTACGTACTGCTGCCATTTAGTAACATGAATTGAAGTTATAATCTTTAAAATTAATGTACATTCAGTTGGTATATAGCCTTCTATTTAAAAAAAATTGCATACGAGTCTTTTTTTAGGACATTTTTGTTGGAAGTGCCAATCACTGGTGCCGTGCCAATAGGGAAGTTTTCGATTTTTCAGTTTTATTTTTATATGATAGAGTAACATGTATGAACATCATAGGTGAAAAAATTTTTGCGATACGATAAGTAGTTTTTTTTTAAATTAATTTTTAAAGTTCAAGCTCTTGTGACGTCAAATGGAATAGGAAGTGATGTCATTCCGAGGGGAGAAGCGAATGTCACGCATTCGACTTCGAAGACGAAACGTAAAAGGCTTTCTCCTAGCATTGAACTCCTCGCGTTTCTGAAACATTAAACCTCTCATCATCTCGAAAATATTCGAATATCTCATTGATATTATTTGAGGAAGATTATTAGATTGTGCTTTAACGAATCCGGCCTCCATAGTGTGTTCAAAAGGATTATTGAATTTCTAAAAAATAAAAATATCAGCGCGCTCAAAATGTCCCTAGCGAAAACAAGGGATCCTCGGC